>NW_017194923.1:0-9129 GCF_001704415.2 Capra hircus
AGACTTCCAGAAAGTACCCCAAGATCCATGTCAGCACTGGAGAGGAATCCTCAGGTTCCGGCACCGACTCCACACAAGGTCTTAGGCCCGCATCGACGGGAGAGGAATCCGAGAGGCCCCCGAGCAACTCGCATGGGGACTGGCCTTTCTGAGGCCACCAGAGCGGTCCTGAGGTCCCCGTCATAAGTCGAGAGCACCTGCCGCAACTCGAGAAAATCCAGGAGGTTCTCCCTCCAGGCGAGATGAGGCCCATTTCCGCTGAGGCGTCTCGAGGCTAATCACACCTAACCTCTGGAACTTCCAAGGTTCCTTCACACCCTTGCTGCAACTCAAGAAGTTCCCCGACATACCCGTCTCCACTCGAGAGGAAGCACGAGAGTCCCACCCACATCCAGTGGAGTCCGTTTCCGCCTCCTAGCTCGAGAGGAGGGATCCTTTCCCTGCATGGTCGGGAAAGAATTTCCGGCCTTCCCGTCGCATCTCAAGAGGATGCGCTCTCCACAGGAAAGTCGAGAGGAACTCCTTGGTAGTGCCCCCATTCCCAGAGTCCCCGGATGTCTCAGTCCATTCCAGGGAAACCTGTTCTCCCTGCACTGCCTCGACTTTCAAGCCGAGGTTCGACTCACACCACGGTGGCACGTGGGACAGCCCTGTGGGAAAGCCTCGTGGGAAAGCCTCGAGGGAAAGCCACAGATCCCTTGATCCACGCGAAGGGAAGCGTGACACTGCTTCTACAGCTCGGGAGGAAAGCGCACGTGCATGCCCCCACTCGAGACGAGGACTGACTCCCCTGGGGAGACTCCAGAAGTACCCCAAGATCCATGTCAGCACTGGAGAGGAATCCTCAGGTTCCGGCACCGACACCACACATGGTCTTGTGCCCCGTCATCGATGGGAGAATATCCGGAGACACCCCGAGCAACTCGCATGGGGACAGGCCTTTCCTGAGGCCACCAGACCGGGTCCCTGAGGTCCCCGTCGTAACTCGAAAGCACCTGCCGCAACTCGAGAGAATCCAGGAGGTTCTCCGTCCAGGCGAGATGATGCCCATTTCCGTTGAGGCATCTCGAGGCTAATCACACCTAACCTCTGGAACTTCCAGAGGGTCCTTCACACCCTTGCTGCAACCTCAAGAAGTTCCCCGACATACTCGTCTCCACTCGAGAGAAAGCACGAGAACCCGCCGACATCCAGAGGAGCCCCGTTTCCGCCTCATAGCTCGAGAGGAGGGATCCTTTCCCTGCGTGGTCGGGACAGAATTCCCGGCGTTCCCGTCGCATCTCAAGAGGAGGCGCTCTCCACTGGAAATTCGAGAGGAATTCCAGGGTCGTGTCACCATTCCCAGAGTCCCCCAGATATCTCAGTCCATTCCAGGGAAACCTGTTTTCCCTGCACTGCCTCGACTTTCAAGCCGAGGATCGACTCACACAACGGTGGCACGTGGGACAGACCAGTGGAAAGCCTCGTGGGAAAGCCTCGAGGGAAGGCTTCGAGGGAAAGCCACAGATCCCTTGATCCACGCGAAGGGAAGCGTGACACTGCTGCTACAGCTCGGGAGGAAAGCGCAATGTATGCCCCACTCGAGACGAGGACTGACTCCCCTGGGAGACTCCAGAAGTACCCCAAGATCCATGTCAGCACTGGAGAGAAATCCTCAGGTTCCGGCACCGACTCCACACAAGGTCTTTGGCCCGGCATCGAGGGAGAGGAATCCCGAGAGGCCCCAGAGCAACTCGCATGGGGACTGGCCTTTCCTGAGGCCACCAGAGCGGTCCCTGAGGTCCCCGTCGTAAGTCGAGAGCACCTGCCGCAACTCGAGAAAATCCAGGAGGTTCTCACCTCCAGGCGAGATGAGGCCCATTTCCGCTGAGGCGTCTCGAGACTAATCACACCTAACCTCTGGAACTTCCAAAGGGTCCTTCACACCCTTGCTGCAACTCAGGAAGATCCCCGACATACCCGTCTCCACTCGAGAGGAAGAACGAGAGTCCCGCCCACATCCAGAGGAGCCACGTTTCCGCCTCCTAGCTCGAGAGGAGGGATCCTTTCCCTGCGTGGTCGTGAAAGAATTCCCGGCGTCCCGTCGCATCTCAAGAGGAGGTGCTCTCCAGGAAAGGCGAGAGGAACTCCAGGGTCGTGCAACCATTCCCAGAGTCCCCCAGATGTCTCAGTCCATTCCAGGGAAACCTGTTTTCCCTGCCCTGCCTCGACTTTCAAGCCGAGGATCGACTCACACCACGGTGGCACGGGGGACAGCCCTGTGGATAAGACTCGTGGAAAGCCCTGTGGGAAAGCCTAGTGTGAAAGTCACAGAGGAACTCGAGGGTCGTGCCACCATTCCCAGAGTCCGCCAGAAAATTCCTTGTCGGGAATTTTATTGGCCTTCCGCGTAAACCTAGCTATTCAGCCTTTTTCCTCCAGTTAATCTTCTTACTACCCTATAATTTCTTAATCTAATCTTACATTAATAAATACACAAGACTTTCCACGTCAACGCCGTCCATCCGTCAATTCCCTGGATGCAGCGTGGCTGGACACCGGCACACTGAGATATCTGGGGGACTCTTGGAATGATGGCACGACACTGGAGTTTCTCTCGCCTTTCCTGTGGAGAGCGCCTCCTCATGAGATGCGACGGGAACACCGGGAATTCTTTCCGGAACATACAGGGAAAGGATACCTGACGCGAGGTACGAGGCTGAAACGGGGCTCCTCTGGATGTGGTCGGGACTCTTGTTCTTCCTCTCGAGTGGAGAGGGGTATGTCGGGGATCTTCTTGAGTTGCAGCAAGGGTGTGAAGGACCCTTTGGAAGTTCCAGAGGTTAGGTGTGATTAGACTCGAGACACCTCAGCGGAAATGGGCCTCATCTCGCCTGCAGGGGAGAACCTCCTGGGTTTTCTCGAGTTTCAGCAGGTGCTCTCCAGTTACGACCGGGACTTATGTAACCCGCTCTGGTCCGCTCAGGTAATGCCAGTCGACTTGGAGTTGCTAAGGGGCCTCTCGGGATTCCTCTCCGGTCGATGACGGGGCCTAAGACCTTGTTTGGAATCGGTGCCCGAACCTGAGGTTTCCTCTCCAGTGCTGACATGGATCTTGGGGTACTACTGGAGTCTCCACAGGGTAGTCATCTTCATCTCCAATGGGGGCATGCACGTGCGCTTTTCTCCCGAGCATTAGGAGCACAGTCAATTTTCCCGTTGGGTTGATCAAGGGGTTTCTTGTTTTCCCTCGAGGCTTTCCCACGAGGCTTTCCCACAGGGCTGTCCCACGTGCCACCATCGTGTGAGTCAGTCCTCCCCGTGAACGTCGAGGCAGTGAAGGGTAAACAAGTTCCTCTGGAAAGGACTGAGACATCTGGGGGACTCTTGGAATGGTGGAACGACCCTGGAGTTCCTCTCACCTTTCTTGTGGAGCGTGCCTCCTCTTGAGATGCGACAGGTACGACAGGAATTTTTCCCGGCCAATCAGGGAAAGGATCCCTCATCTTGAGCCAGGAGGGGGAATTGGGGCTCCTCTGGATGTGGGTGGTACCCTGGTGATTCCTATGGAGTGGCGACGGGTCTCTCCTGGAACCTCTTGAGTTGCAGCTAGGGTGTGAAGGACCCTTTGGAAGTTCCAGAGGTTAGGTGTGATTAGCGTTGAGACGCCTCAGCGGAAATGGGCCTCATCTCGCCTGGAGGGGAGAACCTAATGGATTTTCTCTAGTTGCGGCAGGTGCTCTCGACTTACGACGGGGACCTCAGGGACCCGCTCTAGTGGCCTCAGGAAGGGCCAGGAGCCATGCGAGTTCCTCGGGGCCTCTCAGGATTCCTCTCCCTTCGATGCCTAAGACCTCAGTCGGAATATGTTCCTCTCCAGTGTGGACATGGATCTTGGGGTACTTCTGGAGTCTCGGGGAGTTAGTCGTCGTCTTGTGTGGGGCATGAACGTGCGCTTTCCTCCCGAGCTGTAGCAGCAGTGTCACGCTTCCCTTTGCATGGATCAAGGGATCTGTGGCTTTCCCTCGTGGCTTTCCCACGAGGCTTTCCCACAGGGCTGTTTCATGTGCCATCGTGGTGTGAGTCGATCTTCGGCTAGAAATTCGAGGCAGTGCAGGGAAATCAGGTTTCCCTGAAATGGACTGAGACATCTGGGGGACTCTGGGAATGGTGGCACGACCCTGGAGTTCCTCTCGCCTTTCCTGTGGAGAGCGCCTCCTCTTGAGATGCGCCAGGAACGCCAGGAATTCTTTCCTGTCTACGCAGGGAAAGGATCCCTCCTCTCGAGCTAGGAGGCGGAAACGGGGCTCCTCTGGATGTGGGCGGGTCTCTGGTGCTTCCTCTCGTGTGGAGACGGGTATGTCGGTGAACTTCTTGAGTTGCAGCAAGGGTGTGATGGACCCTTTGGAAGTTCCAGAGGTTAGGTGTGATTAGACTCGAGACGCCTCAGCGGAAATGGGCCTCATCTCGCCTGCAGGGGAGAACCTCCTGATTTTCTCGAGTTTCAGCAGGTGCTCTCCAGTTACGACCGGGACTTATGTAACCCGCTCTGGTCCACTCAGGAAATGCCAGTCGACTTGCGAGTTGCTAAGGGGCCTCTCGGGATTCCTCTCCGGTCGATGACGGGGCCTAAGACCTTGTTTGGAGTCGGTGCCCGAACCTGAGGTTTCCTCTCCAGTGCTAACATGGATCTTGGGGTACTACTGGAGTCTCCACAGGGGAGTCATCTTCGTCTCCAATGGGGGCATGCGCGTGCGCTTTTCTCCCGAGCATTAGGAGCAGAGTCAATTTTCCCGTTGGGTTGATCAAGGGGTTTCTTGTTTTCCCTCGAGGCTTTCCCACGAGGCTTTCCCACAGGGCTGTCCCACGTGCCACCATCGTGTGTGTCGGTCCTCCGCGTGAACGTCGAGGCAGTGCAGGGTAAACAAGTTCCTCTGGAAAGGACTGAGACATCTGGGGGACTCTTGGAATGGTGGAACGACCCTGGAGTTCCTCTCACCTTTCTTGTGGAGCGTGCCTCCTCTTGAGATGCGACAGGTACGACAGGAATTCTTTCCCGGCCAATCAGGGAAAGGATCCCTCACATTGAGCTAGGAGGGGAATTGGGGCTCCTCTGGATGTGGGTGGTACCCTGGTGATTCCTATGGAGTGGCGACGGGTCTCTCGTGGAACTTCTTGAGTTGCAGCTATGGTGTGAAGGACCCTTTGGAAGTTCCAGAGGTTAGGTGTGATTAGCCTCGAGACGTCTCAGTGGAAATGGGCTTCATCTCGCCTGAAGGGGAGAATCTCCTTCATTTTCTCGAGTTGTGGCAGGTGCTCTCGACTTACGACGGGGACCTCAGGGACCCGTTCTGTTGGCCTTAGGAAAGACCAGTTCCCATGTGAGTTGCTAGAGGGCCTCTCGGGATTCCTCACCGGTAGATGCCGGGGCCCAAGACCTTGTGTGGAGTGGGGCCAGAACCTGAGTATTCCTCTCCAGTGCTGACATGTTTTTGGGATACTTCTGAAGTCTCCCAAGGGGAATCAGTCCTCGTCTCGAGTGGGGGCATGCGCATGCCCCTTCCTCCCGAGCTGTAGCAGCAGTGTCATGCTTCCCGTCGCGTGGATCAATGGATCTGTGGCTTTTCCTCTAGGCTTTTCCTAGAGGCTTTCCCACGAGGCTTTCCCACAGGGCTGTCCCCCGTGCCACCGTGGTGTGAGGCGATCCTCGGCATGAAAGTTTAGGCACTCTGTAAAAACAAGATCCTCTGGAAATGGACTGAGACATCTGGGACGCTTGAAATGGTGGCACGACCATGGAGTTCCTCTCTCCCTTCCTGTGGAGAGCCGCCTCCACCTGAGATGCGACGGGAATGCCGGAAGTTCTTTCCCGACCAAGCAGGGAAAGGATCCCTCATCTCTAGCTAGGAGGATGAAACGGGGCTACTCTGGATGTGGGCAGGACCCTCGTGTTTCCTCTCGAGTGGAGATGGGAATGTCGGGGAACTTCTTGAGTTGCAGCAAGGGTGTGAAGGACCCTTTGGAAGTTCCAGAGATTAGATGTAATTAGCCTCGAGACACCCTCATTGGAAATGGGCCTCATCTCGCCTGGAGGGGAGAACCTCCTGGATTTTCTCGAGTTGCGGCAGGTGCTCCCGACTTACGACCGGGGACGTCAGGGACCCGCTCTGGTGGCTTCATCAAAGGCCAGTCCCCATGCCAGATGCTGGGGGGCTTCTCTTTGATAACTCTCCTGTTGATGCCCCCGGCCGAACAACTTGTGTGGTTCGGGGCCGGAACCTGAGGTTTCCTCTGCAGTGCTGACATGGATATTGGGGCTCTTCTGGAGTCTCCCCTGGAGAGTCAATCCTCCTCTCAAGTGAGGGCACGCACGTGTGCTTTCCTCCCGAGCTGTAGCAGCAGGGTCACGCTTCCCGTCGTGTGGATCAAGGGATCTGTGGCTTTCCCTGGGAGGCTTTCCCACGAGGCTGTCTCACAGGGCTTTCCTCGTGCCACCGTGTGCGTGTGAGTTGATCCTCAGCGTGAAAGTCGAGGCAGTGCAGGGAAAACAGGTTCCTCTGGATTGGACTGATGCTGGGAGCCAGTATGAGGACTCCCGTCCGTGATAACGTCATGAGGAAGAAAACTGACATAGGCATGGTGTGTTCAGACTTCAGGGAACCCCTCTGGAAGTTCCTACGCACATACCCCAACAAAAATCTGCCGGCTTTTTTGCTCTGCTTTTCCACTCTTTCTGACATTTTCTGGAAAAAGTCAATTCAGGGCTTTAGTCTTCAGCAATTTGAAAGAGTGTTTCAATCCAAAAACCCCTCTGAATGCTTTCTAGCCTGCCTGCAGGACTCGTACAGCTGGGCCATGTGATTGTTTGAGGCCTCCTTTCCCCAGGAGGCACAGGAAGCCTTAAAGCATCCTAGGAATGTAGGGGCATCCGAGGAGTCAAAATCTTTATAATAGGACTGATTAAAAGTTTCATTTTTTGGGTCAATGCTTGCTGCTAAATTTTCATATCCTTTATTTTTAGATAGAGTTGGTATATTAAAAAAAACAAGTAGTAGACCTGGTATTAGGAACATTAGATCTTTGAGTTAAGTACCTTCTTTGTTATAACCCACTGCACCTTTGTTTTATAGAGATGTAACTTTAATGCTTTAAGGAAATGCAGATTAAAGAAAAACACTTCAGAGGAAACAAAATTAACATTCATTAAGGAAGAGAGCCAAAAAGTGTTTAACAAGCCTCTTGGCCAGAAGATAATGTAAATCACCAGAGACCTTTTGTATACAAAATGATGTACAGAAAGAGTCTGGGGTGCAAACGCTACATAATTTTGTGTTACCCATTGAACTCCATGTTTTATCAAAAGTATAAAAGGCTTTATGAACAATAAAGGATGGGGCCAGTTTCTCGGACCAGTTTCTCGAACTAGTCTCTCGGCCTGGTTTCTTGAGACTCAGGCTCCCCCCGTGTCTTTTTCTCTCTTTCTTCTTCTCTCCCTTTCCTTCTCTCTGCTTTTTACTTTAACTTCAGGCTGAATCTCCACCAGGGGCGCGGAGGCTCGCCAGGTCTACTTACTTGCCTGGCTGTTAAGACCTGCACGAAAGGGAGCTTAAGGTGAGGCACCCTTAGATATTCAAGCAGGGGCTGGTGGCCCAACGTAGATGGTGAAAATTCTTTGTCTGGAATTTTATTGGCCTTCCACGTAAACCAAGATATTCAGCCCTTTTCCTCCAGTTAATCTTCTTACTACACTATAATTTCTTAATCTAATCTTACATTAATAAATAAAAAAGACTTTCCACGACAACGCCGTCCATCCGTCGAATTCCCTGGATCCAGCGGGCTGGACCCCGGCAGACTGAGATATCTGGGGGACTCTTGGAATGGTGGCATGACCCTGGAGTTCCTCCGCCTTTCCTGTGGAGAGCGCCTCCTCATGAGATGCGACGGGAACACCGGGAATTCTTTCCCGAACATGCAGGGAAAGGATACCTGACCTCGAGGTATGAGGCGGAAACGGGGCTCCTCTGGATGTGGGCGGGATTCTCGTGCTTCCTCTCGAGTGGAGTCAGGTATGTCGGGGAACTTCTTGAGTTGCAGCAAGGGTGTGAAGGACCCTTTGGAAGTTCCAGATGTTAGGTATGGTTAGCCTCGAGACGCCTCAGAGGAAAAGGGCCTCATCTCGCCTGGAGGGGAGAACCTCCTGGATTTTCTCGAGTTGCGGCAGGTGCTCTTGACTTACTACGGGGACCTCAGGGAACCGCTCTGGTGGCCTCAGGAAAGGCCAGTCCCCATGCGAGTTGCTCTGGGGCCTCTCGGGATTCCTCTCCCGTCGATGCCGGGGCCTAAGACCCTGTGTGGAGTCGGTGCCGGAACCTGAGGTTTCCTCTCCAGTGCTGACATGGATCTTGGGGTACTTCTGAAGTCTCCCCAGGGGAGTTAGTCGTCGTCTGTGTGGGGGCATGAACGTGCGCTTTCCTCCCGAGCTGTAGCAGCAGTGCAACGCTTCCCTTCGCGTGGATCAAGGGATCTGTGGCTTTCCCTCGAGGCTTTCCCACGAGGCTTTCCCACAGTGCTGTCCACGTGCCATCGTGGTGTGAGTCGATCCTCGGCTAGAAATTCGAGGCAGTGCAGGGAAATCAGGTTTCCCTGAAATGGACTAAGACATCTGGGGACTCTGGGAATGGTGGCACGACCCTGGAGTTCCTCTCGCCTTTCCTGTGGAGAGCACCTCCTCTTGAGATGCGACAGGAACGCCCGGAATTCTTTCCCGACCACGCAGGGAAAGGATCCCTCCTCTCGAGCTAGGAGGCGGAAACGGGGCTCCTCTGGATGTGGGCGGGTCTCTGGTGCTTCCTCTCGAGTGGAGACGGGTATGTCGGGGAACTTCTTGAGTTGCAGCAAGGGTGTGAAGGGTCCTTTGGAAGTTCCAAAGGTTAGGTGTGATTAGCCTCGAGACGCCTCAGCGGAAATGGGCCTCATCTCGCCTGGAGGGAGAACCTCCTGGATGTTCTCAGTTGCGGCAGGTGCTCTCGACTTACGACGGGGACCTCAGGGACCCGCTCTGGTGGCCTCAGGAAAGGCCAGTCCCCAGTTGCTCGGGGCCTCTCGGGATTCTTCTCCGTCGATGCCGGGGCCTAAACCTTGTGTGGG
>NW_017194924.1:0-20589 GCF_001704415.2 Capra hircus
CAAAATGGGTACTTTCTGCAGAACCAGCCACATAATTCTCAAATCAGCGATTCATATTCGTATCTACGTTATATGTAATCCACCGCCCCACTTCCACTTTGCAATGTTCAAGTGAATGAATATATTCTTTTGTTTCCTCTTCATCCTTTTTCTTTATTTTAGAGTGTTACTGAGATTTTCCAGTGATTTGACAAACTTGTATGGATGAAAGCAGCACATGAGTGGAATAAGGTTCTGCCGGTCGCCTTTTCTATTGTGATTTTTTTCACTGAAGATGTTTGAATATTATTCGTTGTTTACATGATATGATCCTGCATTCTTTCTCCCCCATACGTAATGAAAAATCAATACTATGCCATTTACCACTTTAAGATATTTGTAGCATACCAGTGTTGTAGCAAAACTTTTTGTTTGCAAACCAGTTTAATAATGTGCACTGTGCGTGCTTGCGACAAACTCCAGGAAACTGAGTCAGTGACTGAAATGGCCCAAGAATTATCACCTTAGATTCCATCTTTCATCTGAAAACAAAACAGCACTTCCTTTCCTGGTGGTCCAGTGGCTGAGACTGGACACTCCCAAAGAAGGAGGCCCAGGTTCATTTCTGATCCAAGAACTAGATCTCCCATGCCACAACAGAGAATTTGCATGCTGTAGCTAAATATCTGCTTGCCTCAATGAAGGTTTGACCTGGCGCAGCCAAATGAAAACAGAAACAAAATATTTAAAAAATACAACCAAAGGAAAGGAAGGGTATGGTGGCTGTGCAGATTTACGGCTTAGCTTTCCCTATCGATAGAAAAGAAAAAAGAGTTTCAAAAGACTGTGTCTCATCCTTCTATCTGGCATATAGAGAGGATTCCTTTGAAATGAGATTTCTCTGGTAAATGTGACTCACAGAAGAGCTGTCTTGAACTTGGGTTTCAGAGATGATCATGTGTCCTCTAAAAAAATAAAAGTTAATTGGGTCCAACTAATCCTCATGCTGAGGTGGTATATTTTGTGGTAGCATTTGCTCCCCTTCACTTTGCATGTATCCCCATTTGTTTACACTGTCATCTACTGAAGACATCCTGATATTTGAAAGTTTGTAGTGATTACAAGTCGAGCTGTTGTATATAATCATGCGATCCTTTTTTGTCTGGACATGTTTTCAAAGCTGTTTAGTAAGTGCTGGACATGAAGGATTCAGGTCACAGGTGAGCCTTGTTTAGCTGTGGAAAAATCCAGCTATGTTTCTCTGTGGCTTGTGGGATCTTCTGGGGTAAGGGATCGAACTAGAGTGTCTTGCATTGTCAGGCAGATTCTTTACCACTGAGCCACCGGAGAAGCTGTGCCCTACCCCCTTTTCTTGAGTTGACTGGATCTAATAGGTGTGCAGTGCTACCTCACTGTTATTTTAGTTTGTCATTTCCTAATGCTATGTGGTTTTGAGTCTTTTTGATAGGCTTATTTACTATCTTTATATTTTTGTAGGCCAGGTGTTTAGGTGTATACATATTTTATGAGATTGTTCTAGATTTTTTGGTATATTTGGAGAACAATCCTTTATCAGATATCTATTTTATAAATATAGTTTCCTGTGGCTTGTGTTTAAGTTTTGTGAATAAGGTTTTTCACCGTTTCAATTTCTAATTTTTTAAAGTTGATGTTATATGTGTTTTCTATCCTTTTTTGGATAGCCTTTAGTGTGTTGTTGTTGTTGTTAAATTTTATAAGCAGAAGTGAGGTACCGTAGATACAGTTTTAAGCTAAGCTGAGGTGCCACAGATACAGTTTTGCCTTTTGTCTGTTGAGAAGTTTGAGTGAGTTTGGTGTACACTGTAACATTATGTCTACATTCATTTGACTGGATATAGCTTCCAGTTATTTGTCTAATTGGTTTTGGAGATATGATGGGAAGTCAGTTTTTCCAAGGGAAACTGAGGTCCATGAAACATGAACTCTTTTCGATCGGTCGGAATCACTTTCTGCTATTTCTGACAGATTTGACTTGTTTGGATATCTCATATGAGCGGAATCACAGAACGTTTGTCTTTTTTTGGTCTGGTTTATTTCACTTAATCTAATGACCATAAGGTTTGTCCACATTGTCGCATTGTCAGAATTACTGACTTTGAAGGGCCGAATCAGATTCCATTGTGTGTATACCACAGTTTGTTTATGGAATTGGCTGCCATGGACACTTCGATTGCTTCTGTTTGTTTGCCAGTGTGAATCATGCTGTTGTGAGTATGACGGAAGGAGTATCCATTTTTTTCAGCCCCCTTTCCCAATCCTTTTGGGTACATAGCATGAATTGGAATCGAACTATGTATTTCTTCCACGTGTTCGTTTTGGAGTCATTTGTGTAATGTCTTGCAGAGTGGCAGCACCATTTAATGTACTTTTTTGTATGGTGGAATACCGTTCAAGCTTCTGAATATACCTTGCGTTGCATATTCAGTCTCCCACCAACGGACACTTGAATGAGTTCTACCTTTGAGCTATTGTGAATGTCACTATGAATATTTGTGTACCAGTTTTTGTTTGAATTATTAACAAATACATTACCATATATAAAAGAAGCCACAAGGACCTACTGTACAGTTTAGGAAACTATTAAATATCTTATGATGATGTATAATGCAAGAGAATCTCCAAAGGAATATATGAAAAGCACATAATAACCATGATATTTATTGTGGCAACACTATGAGTTATCATAGCACTACTCAACGTGTATTTATACATGTCACTAAAATATTTACATCTGTAAGGATATTATAAAAAATTATATAAAAAATCAAGAATTCAAACAGAGAATAAATAAACTTCCTGTCATTGCTCGTCATCATTTATACACTCATACTACCTGTAACACTCATTGTATAAGTGCTGGACTAGCAATTGACATTCTTGTAAACCAAGAGATTGTGAAGGTGTAAGGAAATATAGCTTATTGAATTCCTTAATGAAGGATTCTAGAACTCTATGTCCATGAAGTGAATGAAATTCCGTTTTAGTGAGCCACATTCTTACTAGAGTGATGAGCCTCCACCCCACCCAACGTTAGTTCACAATGAAATCCTGCAGTCCTCTGGCCTCAATGTCTGCTTCCTGCTACCGAGAAAGAAAAGATGAGGAAGTCCTGACAAAACCGATGCTATTTTTCTTTTTCTGATTTGTATTTTATCGCAGGGCCTGGCAAAAAGAGGGCCCAACCTGTTTTTAGAGTTCCATCCCAAGGGTTCCTCCGGCATGTTCCCTATGTTGACAAACTGCTGATTATTTTCAACAAAGGACAATGATCTGCACTTGACTATCTGTTGCTTGAGCTGGAATAGCAGGCATCCCTTGTAGTGCAGTCGTTCATGCGGAAGTAGACATCCCTGAAGCAATAGTATAAGAGGAACACATTTATCATGTAGACATCGCATCCCATGCATTTGTAATAATTTTTCAGTTATACCCATCATCATCGGAGGAACTGACTTGTCCCAGTAATAACGAGAGGACCCAGTAGAACGGTTCCTTGACTTATGAGTACTTCCTATGAGTACCCTTATGAGTCCTTCTTCCAATGTTGTTTCTCCTAGTTTGGTCATGAACAGTAGAAGCTGATGGCAGTGGTCCTTGAAATGTATGTCGATTCCCAGGTGGCGCAGTTGATCAAGAAATACTCTGCCTACCAGTGCAGGAGGTGGAAGTGATGTGGGTTTGATCCCTGGTTCAGGAAGATAACAATTCATACACATGTTTTCTGGGAACCAGTTTGATACTCATGAGTTTTTTCTTCTGTATCCAGAAAAACAAATGCTGTTCAAGGACACTGAAAGAACCCTGATTTCGAAAATCAGATCTGTATTGTGAACAATGCTTCGATATCCGTGAGTCGAAGCATAGTATTATGCCTATCATCCTTGTATTTCCCTCAGTGAAATATGTTGAGGAAAACTCTTCATTCGTGGTCTAGAGTCACGAAGAAGCTAAATAGCATTCATCCTTTACGTTGACAACTGTGAATCTAAATCTCCTGTGAATCCTATGTGACAACCACACATACCAACATGAGTTATCAGTATTATATCGATATTTTTAGTCCTATTGTATGTCAACTAAAAAAATCAATATCTAATTGTACATGAAGTCAAGACATAAAGTCAGTGCAAATACAAAATGTTCCATCCTTTGAGAAAGGGAGAAAAACATCTCTGTGCTTAGCCTATCGCATTTTTATGGATTAGATCCTTAAGTAGTTTATTCACCACACCCTATGAATGATTCACAAGTCTTCAGAGAAGAAAGGGTCATTTCTCTTAAACAATGAGTAGTTCAACTCTTCTCAAAGCAAAGTCATAAGTGAGTCTAATTTTGCGTGAGCCCATGAAAACTCAGTGTTTTCATTATGCTTGTGCTTATGATGGGAGGAGGTCTGAGAAGGCGCTTCTGAAGGATTATTCATACCAGTCTTTCTCATATGTATGGAGTCTTTAAAGATCGAATCACCGAGGTGTTGCTTCTACACTTGTACTAGGCCGAGCAGCAACATTCCCTTTCTCCCTAAGTGCAGTAGACGTCTGTCTTCTGTCCTCTGGAGTATGTATTGCTTGAGCTCACCACAGCCTAGTAGATGGAAATCGTCAGGATATTCTGGAAACCCTTTGGATTTCAGTCTGCTCAGGAGGTTACCACTGCTGCAAACCTCTGGATTTTACCACGCACTTTTAACAACCTCAGATGAAGGATACAAGTCAACACTCGTGACAGCCACGGGCTTCCATGGCCTATCCATGATTGTTGGCTTTGCTTTCATAATCATCCTGTTTCTTATACCAACTAAACTGTCACTGTATTTTTTCATGACCATTTTATCTTTGACGGTTTTTAGATCTATTATGGATTTTCCTATATATCTTCACTCATCGGTGAGGGTCTTCTGTTAGTAGTAGTTACGACAACTGACTTCCAGTCAGTTAGCTGTGGCAGAATAGAAAAAAGAATGACCCACTGTATATTATTCGTATTATGTATCAATATATTATTCGTTTTATTGTTTGCAGTCATCCACTTCCAAGTTTCCGAAATAAACTTTCAGAAAAATCACATCCTTTTGGAATGTCCGTTTGACTGAATAGGAGCACGGAAATGCTATTCCATAAAATTGTTTACAGTTTCCATTCCATTCCTCCTGTTTGATGTAGATATTGGCCTTTGGTTCTATCACTAGCTTTGCAAGTAAAAAAATTCATTAGAGCTCATATGGTAATTTTACTGTTGGCAATAAGTTTAGCATAAAATGAACACAGAAGAGGTTACAGTAGACCAAATATGAAAGTCAGTTGAAAAGAAAACATAGTGTTGAATGTTGACAGTAGGAATATAGTTATGAAGTTCCTTTATTATTATTCTATCCTTTCCCGTTTCTTTTGCAGGGGTGTTAATGTACAGATTCCAGTCCTATGGCTGGAGTGAAGAATAGTATCATGATTCTTGAGAGCAACTCTACTAAGTCTTCACGCTCATGTCACTCAAGGTTTTTTAATACCTATTATGTTAGTCGTGTTTGTAGTTTGTGAAGTCACATAAGTTGCATTCACTCAAGCAATAGTATCAAACAGCTATGGCATCAATTCTAGATGTGAATCGATATCGAATGTGAATCCATTTCACTGTGACAAGTGATTATTGCAGATATTCTATTCATGCCAGTAAGAAAGCTGTGCAGAAATAATATAATGTTTATGAAGAAAATAAGATTTGCTAATTTGTTGTATTATTCTCTTTCTTTTCAACAGATTGAATGACAACAGGCTCCACTTTTCATTCACTTGTATGACTATGAGCAGTTTGACCAAGTTGAAGAAGATGACTCGTTTGTAGTCTTCCTCATCAGCTCATTCCATCTACTGGCTTTCAAATCATTTAGTACAGAGCTCACCGTCTAGGTGTTCATCCAGTGTTTTGTTTGCTTATCATGCAGGATCATTTTCAAAGGAAAAGTATGTGTGTATGAGTTAGAGCTCTGATCCCAAGAGTCCATGTAGAAGCTTCCCCTGAGAAGTGTATCGTTTTTGCACCAATGCTACTGAAACGTGTGAATGTGGTATACCACGCATCCCAATAAGCGTCCAGCAGCTTCACAGGCTGCTTCTTTGAAACGCCCAGTACTCATGACATTCCATTCATCTGAGGACTAAATATAGCCAACGTAGGCTGTGTTTGCCAAATAGACTTTGAAGTCTTCTTCACACAGTCCTTCATCGACGCCAGTTTTCAGATCGAAGAAACCCTTGCTCCATGAAGTGTGTGAACACATATACTCATGTTTTGTTTGCGATTTTAAAGTCATTCTTCAGTTTTGTTGGAGGAATGGTTCTGTATATGCCCCGTGGATCTGTGCATGAAAGCCCTAATAACTAATGTGAATCGACTTCACTACCAAGGGATGTTTTCATATCTATTGAGGATTTAGTTCATGTATTTCGATTTTAACTTTCTGTCTTACAGCCTTGTTTGTAGATCAAAGCTATTTGAAAGTGTCATCTGGTTTTCAATGGCTTGTGAGGTTATTCATGAGTGGTTTATAAAACCGAATGGATTGTACGTAGCCATACTTTGTTGTCATTCTATGAATTTGAAGAATGTCTGAAGAATGTCTGCAGTTATGCCTTAAAGATTCATACAATTGATGTCCAATATTTATCTCAATAGACTTGCTTTCAATTTGTAGTTTCCTATGCATATGTCTTTCTTTATGGATTTGGGTAGAAGTCGTATTGGAACACTGAAAAATCTGTGATATCAGCCGTGCTGACCTTCTTTCCGGTGGTCATCATTAAGATTTTCACGCTCACTGTCACTTTGTGCAATGCTATGGATCCTAGTGGAAACAGGTGCCGTTCATCCTACTTTTGTGAAGATTGAACTCATCGTAGAAAGTGGAATTTGTTGAAATATTTATGGTATCAATATATCCTGTGTATATAATTACCCAGATTACGGGTGCGTATCTGATTGCTAAGTTATAAAATGTATGAGATAGATGTGATCCATCAATGGCGATTGGATACGTGGTGGAGAGGTATTTTGGTGATGCAAGAGATTTAAATGATGTGATCAGAGTATTTATATCCCTTTTATGTGGATAATGGGTCTTGGATCGATGTTTGAAACATTCCAACCTTGTCTTTTGTTATGCATGGGAAGTGTCCAAAACGAAGATGATGCAGGTACGTACTTCAAGGGTAAGTATAGGGTTGAGGGCGTGACTATGAAGTGGGTTAGGGTTAGGATGTGGATAGGGTGTCGGGTGAGGGAAGGGTTAAGGTTACAGTGTGCAGAACAGCCCCCCAACTTGTTAGGGTGAGGGGTGAGGCGTGAGGGTTAGGGTTAGGGGTGAGGGTGAGGGTAAGGCTTCAAGGTGAGGGTGAGGGTAAGGGTTCAGGGTGAGGGTGTGGGTGAGGGCGAGGGTAAGGGCTCGGGGTGAGGGTTCAGGGTGAAGGTGTGGGTCTCACATCTGATAAACGATTGCATTCCAAATATACCCTTCATTTCCCTCGAACAGAGCTCTCACTGTTGGAGCCCTTGGCAGTGTGGAAGCCACCGGCCCCTAAGCCACCACAAGAACGCCTGGGGCCTAGGTGCAAAGGCAAGGCAGGAGCAGAGCTGAGGCCAGGAAGGTGCCAGTGGCGTCTCCCAACCTCGTGCAGACTGCTCCTTCCTGGGCAGGAAGTCTAGAAGCCAGGCAAGTCTGGGCAAGGCTCGCCCCAGGCAGAGCAGCCTCGCGCAAGGAACTCTGCCAGATCAGGGCTCTCAGCGGAGCTGGAGCTCTGCCATACTGGAGGCGCACTCGGCTCCACCCCAGCAAGGCTTGCAGCAGCAGGCGACTGGGCTGCCTCCTCTTCCCCGGAGGAGGCTCCCTTCCACTTGTCCTGTGCACTCGGCTTCCAGGCGGAGCCATACCTCGCCTCCTGCAGGTCTTGGCTCAGGGGTTACTTCCCCTGAGCTGGGGTTGTGGGCGGGAACCCAGACACGCAGGGGCAGGCCCCAACAACCTGCACACAGCTCTGCTGGGGAGAAGAGCATTAGGGAACCTATGTATTTCAGGCAAATGATGGGAGACCACAAGTGAGTCGCCAGCCTGCTGGCTGCAGACACCACCCAGGGGCCCTGGGTGCATGGTGCTCTCAATGTGGCGCTGAGTCTGGACAGCCAAGCAACAGCTGAAGGAGCTCTGCAGTTGCCCTTCCCTTCCCGTCGACAGAGCTCTCAGTGCTGGAGCCCTTGGAAGTGTGGAACTCAGCGATCCCTAAGCCCTCCCAAACACATGTCTCTGCTGGGGAGGAGAGTGCTAGGGAACCTACGTCTCTCACACACTTTCTAGGCACCCACGGAGTCAGCCTCTGGGAGTGTGGGGATGCAAAACCCAGCCAGGGGCCCTTGGAACCTGGTGCTCTCCGTGCGGCAGCTTAGTCTGGGCGGCCAAGCAACCGCTGGAGGAGCCCTGCATGTTGCCCTTCGCTTCCCTCTGACAGAGCTTTCACTGCTGGAGCCCTTGGCAGTGTGCAACCCACCAGCCCCTAAGCCCTCCTCAAGGACGCTGGGACCTAAGTGCAAAGGCAAGGCAGGATTGGAGCTGAAGGCAGGAAGGCGCCAGTGGCGTCTCCCAGGCTCACTCAGCCTGCTCCTTCCTGGGGAGGGAGCCTAAAAGCAAGGCAAGTCTGGGCAAGGCTAGCCCCGGCAGAGCAGCTCGGCGCCAGGAACTCTGCCAGATCGGGCCTCTGAACAGAGCTAGAGCTCTGCCGTACTGGAGGCGCACTTAGCTCCGTGCAAGCAGGGCTTTCACTTGACGGGGCTCGGCTGCCTCCTCTTCCCCCGAGGAGGCTCGCTTCCCTGCTGGCTGTGCACTCGCCTATCAGGCGGGGGCGCAGGGCTCCTCCAGCAGGTCTTGCCTCAGGGGCTGCTTCCCCTGAGTTGGGGCTGTGGGCAGGAACCCAGACACGCAGGATCAGGCCCCAACACCTGCACATGTCTCTGCTGGGGAGGAGAGTGCTAGGGAACCTACGTCTGTCATACACTTTCTGGGCACCCACAGGAATCAGCCTCCTGGGTGTGCGGGATGCAAAACCCAGCCAGGGGCCCTGGGAGCCTGGTGCTCTCCGTGCGGCGCTTGATCTGGGCGGCCAAGCAACCGCTGGAAGGAGCCCTGCATGTTGCCCTTCCGCTTCCCTCTGACAGAGCTTCTCACTGCTGGAGCCCTTGGCAGTGTGCAACCCACCAGCCCCTAAGCCCTCCTCAAGGACGCTTGGGACCTAAGTGCAAAGGCAAGGCAGGATTGGAGCTGAAGGCAAGAAAGGCGCCAGTGGCGATCTCCCAGGCTCCTGCTGCCTGCTCCTTCCTGGGAGAGGCAGCCTAAAAGCAAGGCAAGTCTGGGCAAGGCTAGCCCCGGCAGAGCAGCCTCGCGCCAGGAACTCTGCCAGATCGGGGCTCTGAGCAGAGCTAGAGCTCTGCCGTACTGGAGGCGCACTTAGCTCCGTGCAAGCAGGGCTTTCAACTTGACGGGGCTGGGCTGCCTCCTCTTCCCCCGAGGAGGCTCGCTTCCCTGCTGGCTGTGCACTCGCCTATCAGGCGGGGGCGCAGGGCTCCTCCAGCAGGTCTTGCCTCAGGGGCTGCTTCCCCTGAGTTGGGGCTGTGGGCAGGAACCCAGACACGCAGGATCAGGCCCCAAACACCTGCACATGTCTCTGCTGGGGAGGAGAGTGCTAGGGAACCTACGTCTGTCATACACTTTCTGGGCACCCAAGGAATCAGCCTCCGTGTGTGCGGGGCTGAAAACCCCAGCCAGGGGCCCTGGGAGCCTGGTGCTCTCCGGTGCGGCGCTGATTCTAGGCGGCCTAGAAACCGCTGGAGGAGCCCTGCAGTTGCCCTTCCCTTCCCTCTGACAGAGCTCTCACTGCTGGAAGCCCTTGGCAGTGTGCAACCCACCAGCCCCTAAGCCTCTCCCAACGGACGCCTGGGACCTATAGTGCAAAGGCAAGGCAGGATTGGAGCTGAGGCAAGGAAGGCGCCAGTGGCGTCTCCCAGGCTCCGCTCAGCCTGCTCCTTCCTGGGAGGGAGCCTAAAAGCAAGGCAAGTCTGGGCAAGGCTAGCCCCCGGCAGAGCAGCCTCGCGCCAGGAACTCTGCCAGATCGGGGCTCTGAGCAGAGCTAGAGCTCTGCCGTACTGGAGGCGCACTTAGCTCCGTGCAAGCAGGGCTTTCCATCTTGACTGGGCTCGGCTGCCTCCTCTTCTCCCGAGGAGGCTCGCTTCCCTGCTGGCTGTGCTCTCGCCTATCAGGCGGGGGCGCAGGGCTCCTCCAGCAGGTCTTGCCTCAGGGGCTGCTTCCCCTGAGTTGGGCTGTGGGCAGGGAACCCAGACACGCAGGATCAGGCCCCAACCACCTGCACATGTCTCTGCTGGGGAGGAGAGTGCTAGGGAACCTACGTCTCTCACACACTTTCTAGGCACCCACGGAGTCAGCCTCCTGGAGTGTGGGGATGCAAAACCCAGCCAGGGGCCCTTGGAACCTGGTGCTCTCCGTGCGGAGCTTTGTCTGGGCGGCCAAGGAACCGCTGAAGGAGCCCTGCATGTTGCCCTTCGCTTCCCTCTGACAGAGCTTTCACTGCTGGAGCCCTTGGCAGTGTGCAACCCACCAGCCCCTAAGCCCTCCTCAAGGACGCTTGGGACCTAAGTGCAAAGGCAAGGCAGGATTGGAGCTGAAGCCAGGAAGGCGCCAGTGGCGTTTCCGAGGCCTCACACAGCCTGCTCCTTCCTGGGGAGGGAGCCTTAAAGCAAGGCAAGTCTGGCGCAAGGCTCGCCTATGGCAGAGCATCTTGGTGCCAGGAACTCTGCCAGATCGGGCCTCTGAACAGAGCTAGAGATCTGCCGTACTGGAGGTCGCACTTAGCTTCGTGCAAGCAGGGATTTCAGCTTGACGGGGACTTGGCTGCCTCCTCTTCCCCCGAGGAGGCTCGCTTCCCTGCTGGCTGTGCACTCGCCTATCAGGCGGGGCGCAGGGCTCCTCCAGCAGGTCTTGCCTCAGGGGCTGCTTCCCCTGAGTTGGGGCTGTGGGCAGGAACCCAGACACGCAGGATCAGGCCCCAAACACCTGCACATGTCTCTGCTGGGGAGGAGAGTGCTAGGGAACCTACGTCTGTCATACACTTTCTGGCACCCAAGGAATCAGCCTCCGTGGTGTGCGGGACTGAAAACCCCAGCCAGGGGCCCTGGGAGCCTGGTGCTCTCCGTGTGGCGCTTGAATCTGGGCGGCCAAGCAACCGCTGGAGGAGCCCTGCAGTTGCCCTTCCCTTCCCTCTGACAGAGTTCTCACTGCTGGAGCCCTTGGCAGTGTGCAACCCACCAGCCCCTAAGCTCTCCTCAAGGAGGACTGGGACCTAAGTGCAAAGGCAAGGCAGGATTGGAGCTGAGGCAAGGAAAGGCGCCAGTGGCGACTCCCAGGCTCCTGCTGCCTGCTCCTTCCTGGGAGAGGCAGCCTAAAAGCAAGGCAAGTCTGGGCAAGGCTAGCCCCGGCAGAGCAGCCTCGCGCCAGGAACTCTGCCAGATCGGGGCTCTGAGCAGAGCTAGAGCTCTGCCGTACTGGAGGCGCACTTAGCTCCGTGCAAGCAGGGCTTTCAACTTGACGGGGCTGGGCTGCCTCCTCTTCCCCCGAGGAGGCTCGCTTCCCTGCTGGCTGTGCACTCGCCTATCAGGCGGGGGCGCAGGGCTCCTCCAGCAGGTCTTGCCTCAGGGGCTGCTTCCCCTGAGTTGGGGCTGTGGGCAGGAACCCAGACACGCAGGATCAGGCCCCAAACACCTGCACATGTCTCTGCTGGGGAGGAGAGTGCTAGGGAACCTACGTCTGTCATACACTTTCTGGGCACCCAAGGAATCAGCCTCCGTGTGTGCGGGGCTGAAAACCCCAGCCAGGGGCCCTGGGAGCCTGGTGCTCTCGGTGCGGCGCTGATTCTAGGCGGCCTAGAAACCGCTGGAGGAGCCCTGCAGTTGCCCTTCCCTTCCCTCTGACAGAGCTCTCACTGCTGAAGCCCTTGGCAGTGTGCAACCCACCACCCCTAAGCCCTCCCCAACGACGCCTGGCACCTATGTGCAAAGGCAAGGCAGGATTGGAGCTGAGGCAAGGAAGGCACCAGTGGCGTCTCCCAGGCTCGCTCAGACAGCTCCTTCCTGGGGAGGGAGCCTAAAAGCAAGGCAAGTCTGGGCAAGGCGAGCCCCCGGCCGAGCAGCCTCGCGCCAGAAACTCTGCCAGATCGGGGCTCTGAGCAGAGCTAGAGCTCTGCCGTACTGGAGGCCCACTTAGCTCCGTGCAAGCAGGGCTTTCCTCTTGACTGGGCTCGGCTGCCTCCTCTTCTCCCGAGGAGGCTCGCTACACTGCTGGCTGTGCTCTCGCCTATCAGGCGGGCGCGCAGGGCTCCTCCAGCAGGTCTTGCCTCAGGGGCTGCTTCCCCTGAGTTGAGGCTGTGGGCGGGAACCCAGACACGCAGGATAAGGCCCCAACCACCTGCACATGTCTCTGCTGGGGAGGAGAGTGCTAGGGAACCTACGTCTCTCACACACTTTCTAGGCACCCACGGAGTCAGCCTCTGGGAGTGTGGGGATGCAAAACCCAGCCAGGGGCCCTTGGAACCTGGTGCTCTCCGTGCGGAGCTTTGTCTGGGCGGCCAAGGAACCGCTGAAGGAGCCCTGCTGTTGCCCTTCGCTTCCCTCTGACAGAGCTTTCACTGCTGGAGCCCTTGGCAGTGTGCAACCCACCAGCCCCTAAGCCCTCCTCAAGGACGCTTGGGACCTAAGTGCAAAGGCAAGGCAGGGGTAGAGCTGAAGCCAGGAAGGCGCCAGTGGCGTTTCCGAGCCTCACACAGCCTGCTCCTTCCTGGGGAGGGAGCCTTAAAGCAAGGCAAGTCTGCGCAAGGCTCGCCTATGGCAGAGCATCTTGGTGCCAGGAACTCTGCCAGATCGGGCCTCTGAACAGAGCTAGAGATCTGCCGTACTGGAGTCGCACTTAGCTTCGTGTAAGCAGGGATTTCAGCTTGACGGGGACTTGCTGCCTCCTCTTCCCCCGAGGAGGCTCGCTTCCCTGCTGGCTGTGCACTCGCCTATCAGGCGGGGGCGCAGGGCTCCTCCAGCAGGTCTTGCCTCAGGGGCTGCTTCCCCTGAGTTGGGGCTGTGGGCAGGAACCCAGACACGCAGGATCAGGCCCCAAACACCTGCACATGTCTCTGCTGGGGAGGAGAGTGCTAGGGAACCTACGTCTGTCATACACTTTCTGGGCACCCAAGGAATCAGCCTCCGTGTGTGCGGGGCTGAAAACCCCAGCCAGGGGCCCTGGGAGCCTGGTGCTCTCCGTGTGGCGCTGAATCTGGGCGGCCAAGCAACCGCTGGAGGAGCCCTGCAGTTGCCCTTCCCTTCCCTCTGACAGAATTCTCACTGCTGGAGCCCTTGGCAGTGTGCAACCCACCAGCCCCTAAGCTCTCCTTAAGGAGGACTGGGACCTAAGTGCAAAGGCAAGGCAGGATTGGAGCTGAGGCAAGAAAGGCGCCAGTGGCGACTCCCAGGCTCCTGCTGCCTGCTCCTTCCTGGAGAGGCAGCCTAAAAGCAAGGCAAGTCTGGGCAAGGCTAGCCCCCGGCAGAGCAGCCTCGCGCCAGGAACTCTGCCAGATCGGGGCTCTGAGCAGAGCTAGAGCTCTGCCGTACTGGAGGCGCACTTAGCTCCGTGCAAGCAGGGCTTTCAACTTGACGGGGCTGGGCTGCCTCCTCTTCCCCCGAGGAGGCTCGCTTCCCTGCTGGCTGTGCACTCGCCTATCAGGCGGGGGCGCAGGGCTCCTCCAGCAGGTCTTGCCTCAGGGGCTGCTTCCCCTGAGTTGGGGCTGTGGGCAGGAACCCAGACACGCAGGATCAGGCCCCAACCACCTGCACATGTCTCTGCTGGGGAGGAGAGTGCTAGGGAACCTACGTCTGTCATACACTTTCTGGGCACCCAAGGAATCAGCCTCCGTGTGTGCGGGGCTGAAAACCCCAGCCAGGGGCCCTGGGAGCCTGGTGCTCTCCGGTGCGGCGCTGATTCTAGGCGGCCTAGAAACCGCTGGAGGAGCCCTGCAGTTGCCCTTCCCTTCCCTCTGACAGAGCTCTCACTGCTGAAGCCCTTGGCAGTGTGCAACCCACCACCCCCTAAGCCCTCCCCAACGACGCCTGGCACCTATGTGCAAAGGCAAGGCAGGATTGGAGCTGAGGCAAGGAAGGCACCAGTGGCGTCTCCCAGGCTCGCTCAGACAGCTCCTTCCTGGGGAGGGAGCCTAAAAGCAAGGCAAGTCTGGGCAAGGCGAGCCCCCGGCCGAGCAGCCTCGCGCCAGAAACTCTGCCAGATCGGGGCTCTGAGCAGAGCTAGAGCTCTGCCGTACTGGAGGCCCACTTAGCTCCGTGCAAGCAGGGCTTTCCTCTTGACTGGGCTCGGCTGCCTCCTCTTCTCCCGAGGAGGCTCGCTACACTGCTGGCTGTGCTCTCGCCTATCAGGCGGGCGCGCAGGGCTCCTCCAGCAGGTCTTGCCTCAGGGGCTGCTTCCCCTGAGTTGAGGCTGTGGGCGGGAACCCAGACACGCAGGATAAGGCCCCAACCACCTGCACATGTCTCTGCTGGGGAGGAGAGTGCTAGGGAACCTACGTCTCTCACACACTTTCTAGGCACCCACGGAGTCAGCCTCTGGGAGTGTGGGGATGCAAAACCCAGCCAGGGGCCCTTGGAACCTGGTGCTCTCCGTGCGGAGCTTTGTCTGGGCGGCCAAGGAACCGCTGAAGGAGCCCTGCTGTTGCCCTTCGCTTCCCTCTGACAGAGCTTTCACTGCTGGAGCCCTTGGCAGTGTGCAACCCACCAGCCCCTAAGCCCTCCTCAAGGACGCTTGGGACCTAAGTGCAAAGGCAAGGCAGGGGTAGAGCTGAAGCCAGGAAGGCGCCAGTGGCGTTTCCGAGGCCTCACACAGCCTGCTCCTTCCTGGGGAGGGAGCCTTAAAGCAAGGCAAGTCTGCGCAAGGCTCGCCTATGGCAGAGCATCTTGGTGCCAGGAACTCTGCCAGATCGGGGCCTCTGAACAGAGCTAGAGATCTGCCGTACTGGAGTCGCACTTAGCTTCGTGTAAGCAGGGATTTCAGCTTGACGGGGACTTGCTGCCTCCTCTTCCCCCGAGGAGGCTCGCTTCCCTGCTGGCTGTGCACTCGCCTATCAGGCGGGGGCGCAGGGCTCCTCCAGCAGGTCTTGCCTCAGGGGCTGCTTCCCCTGAGTTGGGGCTGTGGGCAGGAACCCAGACACGCAGGATCAGGCCCCAAACACCTGCACATGTCTCTGCTGGGGAGGAGAGTGCTAGGGAACCTACGTCTGTCATACACTTTCTGGGCACCCAAGGAATCAGCCTCCGTGTGTGCGGGGCTGAAAACCCCAGCCAGGGGACCTGGGAGCCTGGTGCTCTCCGTGTGGCGCTGAATCTGGGCGGCCAAGCAACCGCTGGAGGAGCCCTGCAGTTGCCCTTCCCTTCCCTCTGACAGAATTCTCACTGCTGGAGCCCTTGGCAGTGTGCAACCCACCAGCCCCTAAGCTCTCCTTAAGGAGGACTGGGACCTAAGTGCAAAGGCAAGGCAGGATTGGAGCTGAGGCAAGAAAGGCGCCAGTGGCGACTCCCAGGCTCCTGCTGCCTGCTCCTTCCTGGAGAGGCAGCCTAAAAGCAAGGCAAGTCTGGGCAAGGCTAGCCCCCGGCAGAGCAGCCTCGCGCCAGGAACTCTGCCAGATCGGGGCTCTGAGCAGAGCTAGAGCTCTGCCGTACTGGAGGCGCACTTAGCTCCGTGCAAGCAGGGCTTTCAACTTGACGGGGCTGGGCTGCCTCCTCTTCCCCCGAGGAGGCTCGCTTCCCTGCTGGCTGTGCACTCGCCTATCAGGCGGGGGCGCAGGGCTCCTCCAGCAGGTCTTGCCTCAGGGGCTGCTTCCCCTGAGTTGGGGCTGTGGGCAGGAACCCAGACACGCAGGATCAGGCCCCAAACACCTGCACATGTCTCTGCTGGGGAGGAGAGTGCTAGGGAACCTACGTCTGTCATACACTTTCTGGGCACCCAAGGAATCAGCCTCCGTGTGTGCGGGGCTGAAAACCCCAGCCAGGGGCCCTGGGAGCCTGGTGCTCTCCGGTGCGGCGCTGATTCTAGGCGGCCTAGAAACCGCTGGAGGAGCCCTGCAGTTGCCCTTCCCTTCCCTCTGACAGAGCTCTCACTGCTGGAGCCCTTGGCAGTGTGCAACCCACCACCCCCTAAGCCCTCCCAACGGACGCCTGGCACCTATGTGCAAAGGCAAGGCAGGATTGGAGCTGAGGCAAGGAAGGCACCAGTGGCGTCTCCCAGGCTCGCTCAGACAGCTCCTTCCTGGGGAGGGAGCCTAAAAGCAAGGCAAGTCTGGGCAAGGCGAGCCCCCGGCCGAGCAGCCTCGCGCCAGAAACTCTGCCAGATCGGGGCTCTGAGCAGAGCTAGAGCTCTGCCGTACTGGAGGCCGCACTTAGCTCCGTGCAAGCAGGGCTTTCCTCTTGACTGGGCTCGGCTGCCTCCTCTTCTCCCGAGGAGGCTCGCTACACTGCTGGCTGTGCTCTCGCCTATCAGGCGGGCGCGCAGGGCTCCTCCAGCAGGTCTTGCCTCAGGGGCTGCTTCCCCTGAGTTGAGGCTGTGGGCGGGAACCCAGACACGCAGGATAAGGCCCCAACCACCTGCACATGTCTCTGCTGGGGAGGAGAGTGCTAGGGAACCTACGTCTCTCACACACTTTCTAGGCACCCACGGAGTCAGCCTCTGGGAGTGTGGGGATGCAAAACCCAGCCAGGGGCCCTTGGAACCTGGTGCTCTCCGTGCGGAGCTTTGTCTGGGCGGCCAAGGAACCGCTGAAGGAGCCCTGCTGTTGCCCTTCGCTTCCCTCTGACAGAGCTTTCACTGCTGGAGCCCTTGGCAGTGTGCAACCCACCAGCCCCTAAGCCCTCCTCAAGGACGCTTGGGACCTAAGTGCAAAGGCAAGGCAGGGATAGGAGCTGAAGCCAGGAAGGCGCCAGTGGCGTCTTCCGAGCCTCACACAGCCTGCTCCTTCCTGGGGAGGGAGCCTTAAAAGCAAGGCAAGTCTGCGCAAGGCTCGCCTATGGCAGAGCATCTTGGTGCCAGGAACTCTGCCAGATCGGGGCCTCTGAGCAGAGCTAGAGACTCTGCCGTACTGGAGGCGCACTTAGCTTCCGTGCAAGCAGGGCATTTCAGCTTGACGGGGACTTGGCTGCCTCCTCTTCCCCGAGGAGGCTCGCTTCCCTGCTGGCTGTGCACTCGCCTATCAGGCGGGGGCGCAGGGCTCCTCCAGCAGGTCTTGCCTCAGGGGCTGCTTCCCCTGAGTTGGGGCTGTGGGCAGGAACCCAGACACGCAGGATCAGGCCCCAAACCACCTGCACATGTCTCTGCTGGGGAGGAGAGTGCTAGGGAACCTACGTCTGTCATACACTTTCTGGGCACCCAAGGAATCAGCCTCCGTGTGTGCGGGGCTGAAAACCCCAGCCAGGGGCCCTGGGAGCCTGGTGCTCTCCGTGTGGCGCTGAATCTGGGCGGCCAAGCAACCGCTGGAGGAGCCCTGCAGTTGCCCTTCCCTTCCCTCTGACAGAGCTTCTCACTGCTGGAGCCCTTGGCAGTGTGCAACCCACCAGCCCCTAAGCCCTCCTTCAAGGAGCGACTGGGACCTAAGTGCAAAGGCAAGGCAGGATTGGAGCTGAGGCAAGGAAGGCGCCAGTGGCGTCTCCCAGGCTCACTGCAGCCTGCTCCTTCCTGGGGAGGGCAGCCTAAAAGCAAGGCAAGTCTGGGCAAGGCTAGCCCCTGGCAGAGCAGCTCGGCGCCAGGAACTCTGCCAGATCGGGGCCTCTGAGACAGAGCTAGAGATCTGCCGTACTGGAGGCGCACTTAGCTCCGTGCAAGCAGGGCTTTCAGCTTGACGGGGACTTGGCTGCCTCCTCTTCTCCCCGAGGAGGCTCGCTTCCCTGCTGGCTGTGCACTCGCCTATCAGGCGGGGCGCGCAGGGCTCCTCCAGCAGGTCTTGCCTCAGGGGCTGCTTCCCCTGAGTTGGGGCTGTGGGCAGGAACCCAGACACGCAGGATCAGGCCCCAACCACCTGCACATGTCTCTGCTGGGGAGGAGAGTGCTAGGGAACCTACGTCTGTCATACACTTTCTGGGCACCCAAGGAATCAGCCTCCGTGGTGTGCGGGGCTGAAAACCCCAGCCAGGGGCCCTGGGAGCCTGGTGCTCTCCGTGCGGCGCTGATCTGGGCGGCCAAGCAACCGCTGGAGGAGCCCTGCAGTTGCCCTTCCCTTCCCTCTGACAGAGTTCTCACTGCTGGAGCCCTTGGCAGTGTGCAACCCACCAGCCCCTAAGCTCTCCTTAAGGAGGACTGGGACCTAAGTGCAAAGGCAAGGCAGGATTGGAGCTGAGGCAAGAAAGGCGCCAGTGGCGACTCCCAGGCTCCTGCTGCCTGCTCCTTCCTGGGGAGGCAGCCTAAAAGCAAGGCAAGTCTGGGCAAGGCTAGCCCCCGGCAGAGCAGCCTCGCGCCAGGAACTCTGCCAGATCGGGGCTCTGAGCAGAGCTAGAGCTCTGCCGTACTGGAGGCGCACTTAGCTCCGTGCAAGCAGGGCTTTCAACTTGACGGGGCTGGGCTGCCTCCTCTTCCCCCGAGGAGGCTCGCTTCCCTGCTGGCTGTGCACTCGCCTATCAGGCGGGGGCGCAGGGCTCCTCCAGCAGGTCTTGCCTCAGGGGCTGCTTCCCCTGAGTTGGGGCTGTGGGCAGGAACCCAGACACGCAGGATCAGGCCCCAACCACCTGCACATGTCTCTGCTGGGGAGGAGAGTGCTAGGGAACCTACGTCTGTCATACACTTTCTGGGCACCCAAGGAATCAGCCTCCGTGTGTGCGGGGCTGAAAACCCCAGCCAGGGGCCCTGGGAGCCTGGTGCTCTCCGGTGCGGCGCTGATTCTAGGGCGGCCTAGAAACCGCTGGAGGAGCCCTGCAGTTGCCCTTCCCTTCCCTCTGACAGAGCTCTCACTGCTGAAGCCCTTGGCAGTGTGCAACCCACCACCCCTAAGCCCTCCCAACGCACGCCTGGCACCTAATGTGCAAAGGCAAGGCAGGATTGGAGCTGAGGCAAGGAAGGCACCAGTGGCGTCTCCCAGGCTCGCTCAGACAGCTCCTTCCTGGGAGGGAGCCTAAAAGCAAGGCAAGTCTGGGCAAGGCGAGCCCCCGGCCGAGCAGCCTCGCGCCAGAAACTCTGCCAGATCGGGGCTCTGAGCAGAGCTAGAGCTCTGCCGTACTGGAGGCCCACTTAGCTCCGTGCAAGCAGGGCTTTCCTCTTGACTGGGCTCGGCTGCCTCCTCTTCTCCCGAGGAGGCTCGCTACACTGCTGGCTGTGCTCTCGCCTATCAGGCGGGCGCGCAGGGCTCCTCCAGCAGGTCTTGCCTCAGGGGCTGCTTCCCCTGAGTTGAGGCTGTGGGCGGGAACCCAGACACGCAGGATAAGGCCCCAACCACCTGCACATGTCTCTGCTGGGGAGGAGAGTGCTAGGGAACCTACGTCTCTCACACACTTTCTAGGCACCCACGGAGTCAGCCTCTGGGAGTGTGGGGATGCAAAACCCAGCCAGGGGCCCTTGGAACCTGGTGCTCTCCGTGCGGAGCTTTGTCTGGGCGGCCAAGGAACCGCTGGAAGGAGCCCTGCTGTTGCCCTTCGCTTCCCTCTGACAGAGCTTTCACTGCTGGAGCCCTTGGCAGTGTGCAACCCACCAGCCCCCTAAGCCCTCCTCAAGGACGCTGGGACCTAAGTGCAAAGGCAAGGCAGGATAGAGCTGAAGGCCAGGAAAGGCGCCAGTGGCGTTCTCCCAGGCCTCACTACAGCCTGCTCCTTCCTGGGGAGGGAGCCTTAAAGCCAAGGCAAGTCTGCGCAAGGCTAGCCCCTGGCCAGAGCAGTCTTCGCTGCCAGGAACTCTGCCAGATCGGGCCTCTGAGCAGAGCTAGAGACTCTGCCGTACTGGAGGTCCGCACTTAGCTTCCGTGCAAGCAGGGATTTCCAGCTTGACGGGGACTTGGCTGCCTCCTCTTCCCCCGAGGAGGCTCGCTTCCCTGCTGGCTGTGCACTCGCCTATCAGGCGGGGGCGCAGGGCTCCTCCAGCAGGTCTTGCCTCAGGGGCTGCTTCCCCTGAGTTGGGCTGTGGGCAGGAACCCAGACACGCAGGATCAAGGCCCCAACCACCTGCACATGTCTCTGCTGGGGAGGAGAGTGCTAGGGAACCTACGTCTGTCATACACTTTCTGGCACCCAAGGAATCACCTCCGTGTGTGCGGGCTGAAAACCCCAGCCAGGGGCCCTGGGAGCCTGGTGCTCTCCGTGTGGCGCTGAATCTGGGCCGGCCAAGCAACCGCTGGAGGAGCCCTGCAGTTGCCCTTCCCTTCCCTCTGACAGAATTCTCACTGCTGGAGCCCTTGGCAGTGTGCAACCCACCAGCCCCTAAGCTCTCCTTAAAGGACTGGACAG
>NW_017194925.1:0-9129 GCF_001704415.2 Capra hircus
GGATTGGCGGCCTTCCTCGCCGATGATGGGCGGGATCGCTGCGTGCTTCCTCTCGAGTGGAGACGGGGTATGTAGGGGAACTTCTTGAGTTGCAGCAAGGGTGTGAAGGACCCTTTGGAAGTTCCAGAGGTTAGGTGTGATTAGCCTCGAGACGCCTCAGCGGAAATGGGCCTCATCTCTGCCTGGAGGGGAGAACCTCCTGGATATTCTCGAGTTGCGGCAGGTGCTCTCGACTTACGACGGGGACCTCAGGGACCCGCTCTGGTGGCCTCAGGAAAGGCCAGTCCCCATGCGAGTTGCTCTGGGGCCTCTCGGGATTCCTCTCCCGTCGATGCCGGGGCCCTAAGACCTTGTGTGTGAGTCAGTGCCGGAACCTGAGGATTCCTCTCCAGTGCTGACATGGATCCTTGGGGTACTTCTGGAGTCTCCCCAGGGGAGTCAGTCCTCGTCTCGAGTGGGGGCATGCCACGTGCGCTTTCCTCCCGAGCTGTAGCAGCAGTGTCACGCTTCCCTTCTGCGTGGATCAAGGGATCAGGGCTTTCCCTCGAGGCTTTCCCACGAGGCTTTCCCACAAGGCTTTCCCACAGGGCTGTCCCACGTGCCACCGTGGTGTGAGTCGAATCCTCAGCTTGAAAGTGGAGGCAGTGCAGGGAAAACAGGTTTCCCTGGAATGGACTGAGACATCTGGGGGACTCTGGGAATGGTGGCACTGACCCTGGAGTTCCTCTCGCCTTTCCTGTGGAGAGCGCCTCCTCTTGAGATGCGATCAGGGAACGCCGGGAATTCTTTCCCTGACCACGCAGGGAAAGGATCCCTCCTCTCGAGCTAGGAGGCGGAAACGGGGCTCCTCTGGATGTGGGCGGGACTCTCGTGCTTCCTCTCGAGTGGAGACGGGTATGTCGGGGAAACTTCTTGAGTTGCAGCAAGGGTGTGAAGGACCCTTTGGAAGTTCCAGAGTTTAGGGTGTGATTAGCCTCGAGACGCCTCAGCGGAAATGGGCCTCATCTCGCCTGGACGGGGAGAACCTCCTGGATTTTCTCGAGTTGCGGCAGGTGCTTCTCGACTTACGACGGGGACCTCAGGGACCCGCTCTGGTGGCCTCAGGAAAGGCCAGTCCCCATGCGAGTAATGCTCGGGGCCTCTCGGGATTCCTCTCCCGACGATGCCGGGGCCTAAGACCTTGTGTGGAGTCGGTGCCGGAACCTGAGGATTCCTCTCCAGTGCTGACATGGATCCTGGGGTACTTCTGGAGTCTCCCCAGGGGAGTCAGTCCTCGTCTCGAGTGGGGGCATGCACGTGCGCTTTCCTCCCGAGCTGTAGCAGCAGTGTCACGCTTCCCTTCGCGGGTATCAAGGGATCTGTGGTCTTTCCCTCCGAGGCTTTCCCACCGAGGCTTTCCACGAGGCTTTCCCACAGGGCTGTCCCACGTGCCACAATTGTGTGAGTCGATCCTCGGCTTGAAAGTCGAGGCAGTGCAGGGAAAACAGGTTTCCCTGGAATGTACTGAGACATCTGGGGACTCTGGGAATGGTGGCACGACCCTGGAGATCCTCTCTGCCTTTCCTGTGGAGAGGCGCCTCCTCTTGAGATGCGACGGGAATGCCGGGAATTCTTTCCCGACAACGCAGGGAAAGGATCCCTCCTCTCGAGCTAGGAGGCGGAAACGGGGGCTCCTCTGGATGTGGGCGGGACTCTCGTGCTTCCTCTCGAGTGGAGACGGGTATGTCGGGGAACTTCTTGAGTTGCAGCAAGGTTGTGAAGGACCCTTTGGAAGTTCCAGAGGTTAGGTGTGAATAGCCTCGAGACGCCTCAGCGGAAATGGGCCTCATCTCGCCTGGAGGGGAGAACCTCCTGGAATTTTCACGAGTTGCGGCAGGTGCTCTCGACTTATGACGGGGACCTCAGGCACCCGCACTGGTTTCCTCAGGAAAGGCCAGTCCCCATGCGAGTTGCTCGGGGGTCTCTCGGATTCCTCTCCCATCGATGCCAGGGCCTAAGACCTTGTGTGGAGTCGGTGCCAGAACCTGAGGATTCCTCTCCAGTGCAGACATGGATATTGGGGTACTTCTGGAGTCTCCCCAGGGGAATCAGTCCTCGTCTCGAGGGGGGGCATGCACGTGCGCTTTCCTCCGAAGCTGTAGCAGCACTGTCGCGCTTCCCTTCGCGTGGATCAAGGGGTTTGTGTCTTTCCCTCGAGGCTTTCCCACGAGACTTTCCCACGAGGCTTTCCCACGAGGCTTTCCCACAGGGCTGTCCCACGTGCCCCCGTGTTGTGAGTCGATTGGAGGACTGAGGCATCTGGGGGACTCTGGGAATGGTGGCACGACCCTGGAGTTCCTCTCGCCTTTCCTGTGGAGAGCACCTCCCCTTGAGATGCGACGGGAATGCCGGGAATTCTTTCCCGAGCACGAAGGGAAAGGATCCCTCCTCTCGAGCTAAGGAGGCGGAAACGGGGCTCCTCTGGATGTCGGGCGGGACTCTCGTGCTTCCTCTCGAGGGGAGACGTGTAATTCGGGGAACTTCTTGAGTTGCAGCAAGGGTGTGAAGAACCGTTTGGAAGTTCCAGAGGTTAGGTGTGATTAGCTTGGAGACACCTAAGCAGGAAATGGGCCTCATCTCGCCTGGAGGGGAGAACCTCCTGGATTTTCTCGAGTTGCGGCAGGTGCTCTCGACTTACGACGGGGACCTCAGGGACCCGCTCTGGTGGCCTCACGAAAGGCCAGTCCCCTTGCGAGTTGCTCGGGGGCCTCTCGGGGCCTCTCGGGTTACCTCTCCCGTCGATTCTGGGGCCTAAAACCTTGTGTGGAGTCAGTGCCGGAACCTGAGGATTCCTCTGCAGTGCTGACATGGATCTTGGGGTACTTCTGGAGTCTCCCCATGGGAGTCAGTCCTCGTCTCGAGTGGGGGAATGCACGTGCGCTTTCCTCCCGAGCTGTAGCAGCAGTGTCACGCTTCCCTTCTCGTGGATCAAGGGATCAGGGCTTTCCCTCGAGGCTTTCCCACGAGGCTTTCCCACAAGGCTTTCCCACAGGGCTGTCCCACGTGCCACCGTGGTGTGAGTCAATCCTCGGCTTGAAAGTGGAGGCAGTGCAGGGAAAATAGTTTTCCCTGGAATGGACTGAGACATCTGGGGGACTCTGGGAATGTGGCCTGACCCTGGAGTACGTCTCCCCTTTCCTGTGGAGAGCGCCTCCACTTGAGATGCGACGGGAACGCCGTGAATTCTTTCCCGACCACGCAGGGAAAGGATCCCTCCTCTCGAGCTAGGAGGCGGAAACGGGGCTCCGCTGGATGTGGGTGGGACTCTTGTGCTTCCTCTCGAGTGGAGTTGGGAATGTTGCGGAAGTTTTTGAGTTCCAGCAAGGGTGTGAAGAACCCTTTGGAAGTTCCAGAGTTTAGGTGTGATTAGCCTCGAGTCGCCTCAGCGGAAATGGGCCTCATCTCGCCTGGAGGGGAGAACCTCCTGGATTTTCTCGAGTTGCGGCAGGTGCTCTCGATTTACGACGGGGACCTCAGGGACCCGACTCTGGGGGCCCCAGGAAAGGCCAGTCCACTTGCGAGTTGCACGGGGGCCTCTCGGGGGCCTCTCGGGTTTCCTCTCCCGTCGATGCTGGGGCCTATGACCTTGTGTGGAGTCAGTGCCGGAACCTGAGAATTCCTCTCCAGTGCTGACATGGATCTTGGGGTACTTCTGGAGTCTCCCCAGTGGAGTCAGTCCTCGTCTCGAGTGGGGGCATGCATGTAAGCTTTCCTCACGAGCTGTAGCAGCAGTGTCACGCTTCCCTTCGCATGGATCAAGGGATCTGTGGCTTTCCCTCGAGGCATTCCCACGAGACTTTCCCACAAGGCTTTCCACAGGGCTGTCCCACGTGCCACCGTGGTGTGAGTCGATCCTCGTCTTGAAAGTGGAGGCAGTGCAGGGAAAAAAGTTTTTCCCTGGAGTGGACTGAGAAATCTGGGGGACTCTGGGAATGGTGGCACGACCCTGGAGTTCCTCTCGCCTTTCCTGTGGAGAGCGCCCCCTCTTGAGCTGCTATGGCAAGTCCGAGAATTCATTCCCGACCACGCAGGGAAAGGATCCCTCCTCTCGAGAGAGGAGGCGGAAACGGGGCTCTTCTGGATGTGGGCGGGACTCTTGTGCTTTCTCTCGAGTGGAGACAGGTATGTCGGGGAATTTCTTGAGTTGCAGCAAGGGTGTGAAGGACCCTTTGGAAGTTCCAGAGGTTAGGTGTGATTAGCCTCGAGACGCCTCAGCGGAAATGGGCCTCATCTCGTCTGGAGGGGAGAACCTCCTGGATTTTCTCGAGTTGCGGCAGGTGCTCTCGACTTACGACGGGGACCTCAGGGACCCACTCTGGTGGCTTCAGGAAAGGCCAGTCCCCAAGCGAGTTGCTCGGGGGCCTCTCGGGATTCCTCTCCCGTCGATGCCGGGGCCTAAGACGATGTGTGGAGTCTGTGCCGGAACCTGAGGATTCCTCTCCAGGGATGACATGGATCTTCGGGTACTTGTGGAGTCTCCCAAGGGCAGTCAGTCCTCGTCTCGAGTGGGGCCATGCATGTGCGCCTTCCTCCCGAGCTGTAGCAGCAGTGTCACGCTTCCCTTCGCGTGGATCAAGGGATCTGTGGCTTTCCCTCGAGGCTTTCCCACGAGGCTTTCACTCGTGGCTTTCCCACAGGGCTGTCCCACGTGCCACCTTGGTGTGAGTCCATCCTTGGCTTGAAAGTTGAGGCAGTGCAGGGAAAACAGGTTTCCCTGGAATGGACTGAGACATCTGGGGGACTCTGGGAATTGTGGCACGACCCTGGAGTTCCTCTCGCGTTTCCTGTGGAAGAGCGCCTCCTCTTGAGATGCGACGGGAATGCCGGGAATTCTTTCCCGAACACGCGGGGAAAGGATCCCTCCTCTCGAGCTAGGAGGCGGAATCGGGGCTCCTCTGGATATGGTCGTGACTCTCGTGCTTCCTCTCAAGCCGAGACGGGTATGTCGGGGAACTTCTTGAGTTGCAGCAAGGGTGTGAAGGACCCTTTGGAAGTTCCACAGGTTAGGTGTGATTAGCCTCGAGACGCCTCAGTGGAAATGGGCCTCATCTCGCATGGACGGCAGAACCTCCTGGATTTTCTCGAGTTTTGGCAAGTGCTCTCGACTTACGATGGGGGGACCCGCTCTGGTCGCCTCAGGAAAGGCCAGTCCCCATGGGAGTTGCTCCGGGGCCTCTCGGGATTCCTCTCCCGTTGATACCGGGGCCTAAGACCTTGTGTTGAGTCGGAGCCGGAACCTGAGGATTCCTCTCCAGTGCTGACATGGATCTTGGGGTACTTCTGGAGTCTCCCCAGGGGAGTCAGTCCTCGTCTAGAGTGGGGGCATGCACCTGCGCTTTCCTTCCGAGCTGTAGCAGCAGTGTCACGCTTTCCTTCGTGTGGATCAAGGGATCTGTGGCTTTCCCTCGAGGCTTTCCCACGAGGCTTTCCCACAGGGCTGTCCCACGTGCCACCGTGGTGTGAGCCGATCCTCGGCTTGAAAGTCGAGGCAGTGCAGGGAAAACATGATTTCCTGGAATGGACTGAGACATCTTTGGGCTTTGGGAATGGTGACACGACCCTGGAGTTCCTCTCGCCTTTCCTGTGGAGAGCGCCTCCTCTTGAGATGCGACGGGAACGCCGGGAATTCTTTCCCGACCACGCAGGGAAAGGATCCCTCCTCTCGAGGTAGGAGGCAGAAACGGGGCTCCTGTGGATGTGAGTGGGACTCTCGTGCTTCCTCTCGAGTGGAGACGGATATGTCGGGAACTTCTTGAGTTGCAGCAAGGGTGTGAAGGACCCTTTGGAAGTTCCAGAGCTTGGGTGTGATTAGCCTCGAGACGCCTCAGCGGAAATGGGCCTCATCTCGCCTGGAGGGGAGCACCTCCTGGATTTTCTCGAGTTGCGGCAGGTGCTCTCGACTTACGACAGGAACCTCAGGTACCCGCTCAGGTGGCCTCTGGAAAGGTCAGTCCCGATGCGAGTTGCTCGGGGTCCTCTCGGGATTCCTCTCCCGTCGATGCAGGGGCCTAAGACCTTGTGTGGAGTCGGTGCCGGAACCTGAGGATTCCTCTCCAGTGCTGACATGGATCTTGGGGTACTTCTTTAGTCTCCCCAGGGGAGTCAGTCCTCGTCTCTAGTGGGGGCATTCACGTGCGTTTCCTCCCGAGCTGTAGCAGCAGTGTCATGCTTCCCTTCGCATGGATCAACGTATCTGTGGCTTTCCCTCGAGGATTTCCCAGGACGCTTTCCCACGAGGCTTTCCCACAGGGCTGTCCCACGTGCCACAGTTGTGTGAGTGGATCCTCAGCTTGAAAGTCGAGGCAGTGCAGGAAAAACAGGTTACCCTGGAATGGACTGAGACATCTGGGGGACTCTGGGAATGGTGGCCCGAACCTGCAGTTCCTCTCGCCTTTCCTGTGGAAAGCGCCTCCTCTTGAGATGCGACAGGAACGCCGGGAATTCTTTCCCAACCACGCAGGGAAAGGATCCCTCCTCTCGAGCTAGGAGGCGGAAACGGGGGCTCCTCTGAATGTGGGCGGGACTCTCGTGCTTCCTCCTGAGAAGAGACGGGTATATCGGGGAACTTCTTGAGTTGCAGCAAGGGTGTGAAGGACCCTTTGGAAGTTCCAGAGGTTAGGTGTGATTAGCCTCGAGACGCCTCAGAGAAAATGGGCCTCATCTCGCTCGGAGGAGAGAACCTCCTGGATTTTCTCGAGTTGCGGCAGGTGCTCTCGACTTACGACGGGGACCTCAGGGACCCGCTCTGGTGGCCTTAGGAAAGGCCACTCCCCATGCGAGTTGCTCGGTGGCTCTCAGAATTCCTCTCCCGTCGATGCCGGGGCCTAAGACCTTGTGTGGAGTCGGTCCTGGAACCTGAGGATTCCTCTCCAGTGCTGACATGGATCTTGGGGTACTTCTGGAGTCTCCCCAGGGGTGTTAGTCCTCGTCTCGAATGGGGGCATGCACGTGCGCTTCCCTCCCGATCTGTAGGAGCAGTGCCACTCTTCCCTTCACGTGGATCAAGGGATCTGTGGCTTTCGCTCGAGGCTTTCCCACGAGGCTTTCCCACGAGGCTTTCCCACGAGGCTTTCCCACAGGGCTGTCCCACGTGGAACCATGGTGAGAGTCGATCCTCGGCTTGAAAATCGTGGCAGTGCAGGGAAAACAGGTTTCCCTGGAATGGACTGAGATATCTGGGGGACTGTGGGAATGGTGGCACGACCCTGGCAGTTCCTCTTGCCTTTCCTGTGGAGAGCGCCTCCTCTTGAGATGCGACGGAAACACCGGGAATTCTTTCCCAAACACGCAGGAAAAGGATCCCCCGACTCGAGCTAGGAGGCAGAATAGGGGCTCCTCTGGATGTGGGCGGGACTCTCGTGCTTCCTCTCGAATGGAGACGGGTATGTCGGGGAACTTCTTGAGGTGGCAGCAAGGGTGTGAAGAACCCTTTGAAAGTTCCTTAGGTTAGGTGTGATTAGCCTCGAGACGCCTCAACGAAAATGGGCCTCATCTCGCCCGGAGGGGAGAACCTCCTGGATTTTCTCGAGTTGCGGCAGGTGCTCTCGACTTACGACGGGGACCTCAGGGACCCGCTCTGGTGGCCTTAGGAAAGGCCACTCCCCATGCGAGTTGCTCGGTGGCTCTCAGAATTCCTCTCCCGTAGATGCCGGGGCCTAAGACCTTGTGTGGAGTCGGTCCTGGACCCTGAGGATTCCTCTCCAGTGCTGACATGGATCTTGGGGTACTTCTGGAGTCTCCCCAGGGGAGTTAGTCCTCGTCTCGAGTGGGGACATGCACGTGCTATTTCCTCCCCAGCTATAGAAGCGGTGTCACGCTTCCCTTCGCGTGGATCAAGGGATCGGTGGCTTTCCCTCGAGGCTTTCCCACGAGGCTTTCCCACAGGGCTGTCCCACGTGCTACAGTGGTGTGAGTCGATCCTCGTCTTGGAAAGTCGAGGCAGTGCAGGGAAAACAGGTCTCCCTGGAATGGACTGAGACTTCTGGAGTGAATCTGGGAATGGTGGCACGACCCTGGAGTTCCTCTCGCCTTTCCTGTGGCAGAGCGCCTCCTGTTGAGATGCGACCGGGAACGCCGGGAATTCTTTCCCGACCACGCAGGGAAAGGATCCCTCCTCTCGAGCTAGGAGCCAGAAACAGGGCTCCTCTTGACGTGGGCGGGACTCTCGAGCTTCCTCTCCAGTGGAGTCGGGAATGTCGGGGAACTTCTTGAGTTGCAGCAAGGGTGTGAAGGACCCTTTGCAAGTTCAAGAGGTTAGGTGTGATTAGCCTCGAGACGAATCAGCGGAAATGGGCCTCATCTCGCCTGGAGGGGAGAACCTCCTGGATTTTCTCGAGTTACGGCAGGTGCTCTCGACTTACCACGGGGACCTCAGGGACCCGCTCTGGTGGCCTCAGGAAAGGCCAGTCCCCTTGAGAATTCCTCTGGGGCCTCTAGGGATTCCTCTCCCGTCGTTGCTGGGGCCTAAGACCTTGTGTGGAGTCGGTGCTGGAACCTGAGGATTCCTCTCCAGTGCTGACATGGATCTTGGGGTACTTCTGGAGTCTCCCCAGGGGAGTCAGTCCTTGTCTCGAGTGGGAGCATGCACGTGCGCTTTCCTCCCGAGCTCTAGCAGCAGTGTCACGCGTCCCTTCACGTGGATCAAGAGATGTGTGGCTATCCCTCTAGGCTTTCACACGAGGCTTTCCCACAGGGCTGTCCCACGTGGAACATTGGTGAGAGTCGATCCTCGGCTTGAAAACGTGGCAGTGCAGGGAAATCAGGTTTCCCTGGAATGGACTGAGACATCTGGGGGACTGTGGGAATGGTGGCACGACCCTGCAGTTCCTCTCGCCTTTCCTGTGGAGTGCGCCTCCTCTTGAGATGCGACGGGAACACCGGAATTCTTTCCCGACCACGGTCTGAAAGGATCCGCCGTCTCGAGCTAGGAGGGGGAAACTGGCTCCTCTGGATGTGGACGGGTCGGTCTTGCTTCCTCTCGAGTGAGACAGGTGGAGACGGGGTAGGTCGGGGAACTCTTGAGGTTGGCAGCAAGGGGGGGGGGCGAGGGGGGGTGTGAATTACCTTTGGAAGTTCGCAGAGTTAGGTGTG
>NW_017194926.1:0-9128 GCF_001704415.2 Capra hircus
TCTTTCGCGATCACGCTGGGAAAGGATCCCTCCTCTCCAGCTATGAGACGGAAACGGGGTTCCTCTGGATGTGGGCGGGACTCTCGTGCCTCCTCTCGAGTGGAGACGGGTATGTCGGGGAACTTCTTGAGTTGCGGCAAGGGTGTGAAAGACCCCTTTGGAATTTCCAGAGGTTAGGTGTGATTAGCCTCGAGACGCCCCAGCGGAAATGGGCCCATCTCTCCTGGAAGGGACAACCACCTGGATTTTCTCAAGTTGCGGCAGGTGCTCTCGACCTTTGATGGGGACCTCAGGGAACCGCTCTGGTGGCCTGAGGAAATGCCAGTCCCCATGCGAGTTGCACGGTGGCCTCTCAGGATTCCTCTCCCGTCGATGCCGGGGCCTAAGACCTTGTTTGGAGTCGGTGCCAGAACCAGAGGATTCCGCTCCAGTGCTGACATGGATCTTGGGGTACTTCTGGAGTCTCCCCAGGGGAGTCAGTCCTCGTCTCGAGTGGGGGCATGCACGTGTGCTTTCCTCCCGAGCTGTAGCAGCAGTGTCACGCTTCCCTTCGCCTGGATCAAGGGATCTGTAGCTTTCCCTCGAGGCTTTCCCAGGAGACTTTCCCACGAGGCTTTCCCACAGGGCTGTCCCACGTGCCACCGTGGTGAAAGTCGACCCTGGGCTTGAAAGTCGAGGCAGTGCAGGGAAAAGAGGTTTCCCTGGAATGGACTGAGACATCTGGGGGACTCTGAGAATGGTGTCACGACCCTGGACTTCCTCTCGCCTTTCCTGTGGAGAGCACCTCCTCTTGAGATGCAACGGGAACACCGGAAATTCTTTCCCCACCACGCAGGGAAAGGATCCCTCCTCTCGAACTAGGAGGCGGAAACGGGGCTCCTCTGGATGTGGGCGGGACTCTCGTACTTCCTCTCGAGTGTCGACGGGTATGTCGGGGAACTTCTTGAGTTGCAGCAAGGGTGTGAAGGACCCTTTGGCAGTTCTAGAGGTTAGGTGTGATTAGCCCCGAGATGCCTCAATGGAAATGGGCCTCATCTCGCCTGGAGGGGAGAAACTCCTGAATATTCTCGAGTTGCGGTAGGTGCTCTCGACTTACGATGGGGACCTCAGGGACCCGCTCTGGTGGCCTCAGGAAATTCCAGTCCCCATGCGAGTTGCTCGGGGACCTCTCCGGATTCCTCTCCCGTCGATGCCGGGGCCTCAGACCTTACGTAGAGTCGGTGCCGAAACCTGAGGATTCTTCTCCAGTTGCTGACATGGATCTTTGGTGTACTGCTGGAGTCTCCCCAGGGGAGTCAGTCCTCGTCTCGGTTGAGGGCATGCACGTGCCGCTTTCCTCCCCAGCTGTAGCAGCAGTGTCGCGCTTCCCTTCGCGTGGATCAAGGTATCTGTGGCTTTCCCTCGAGGCTCTCCCACGAGGCTTTCCGACGAGGCTTTGCCACAGGGCTGTCCACGTGCCACAGTGGTGTGAGTCGATCCTCGGCTTGGAAAGTCGAGTCAGTGCAGGGAAACAGGTTTCCCTGGAATGGACTGAGACATCTGGGGGACTCGGGAGAATGGTGGCATGTCCCTGGAGTTCCTCTCGCCTTTCCTGTGGAGAACACCTCCTCTTGAGATGCGACGGGAACGCCGGGAATTCTTTCCCGACCTCGCAGGGAAAGGATCCCTCCTCTCGAGCTATGAGGCGGAAAACGGGGCTCCTCTGGATGCGGGCGGAACTATCGTGCTTCCACTTGAGTGGAGACGGGTATGTCGGGGAACTTCTTGATTTGCTGCAAGGGTTTGAAGGACCCTTTGGAAGTTCCAGAGTTTAAGTGTGCTTAGCCTTGAGATGTGTCAGCGGAAATAGGCTTCATTTTGCCTGGAGGGGAGGAAGCGCACATGCATGCCCCCACTCGAGACGAGCACTGACTCCCCTGGGGAGACTCCAGAAGTCCCCCAGAATCCATGTCAGCACTGGAGAGGCATCCTCAGGTTCCGGCACCGACTCCACACAAGATCTTAGGCCCTGGCATCGACGGGAGGGGAAGGCCCGAGAGGCCCCCGAGCAACTCCCATGGGGACTGGCCTTTCCTGAAGCCACCAGAGCGGGTCCCTGAGGTCCCCGTCGTAAGTCAAGGAGCACCTGCCGCAACTCGAGGAAGTACAGGAGGTTCTCCCCTCCAGGCGAGATGAGGCCCATTTCCGCTGAGGCGTCTTGAGGCTAATCACATCTAAGATCTGGAACTTCCAAAGGGTCCCTCACAGCCTTCCTGCAACTCCTGAAGTTGCCCGACATACCCGTCTCCATTCGAGAGGAAGCGCGAGAGTCCTGCCCACAACCAGAGGAGCCTCATTTCCGGCTCCTAGCTCGAGAGGAGGAATCCTTTCCCTGAGTGGGGGGGAAATAATTCCCGGCGTTCCTGTCGCTACTCAAGAGGAGGCGCTCTCGACAGGAAAGTCGAGAGGAACCCCCAGTCGTGCCACCATTCCCCAGAGTCCCCCAGAAATCTCAGTCCATTCCAGGGAAACCTGTTTTCCCTGCACTGCCTCTACTTTCAAGCCGAGGATCGACTCACACCACGGTGGTACGTGGGACCAGCCCTGTGGGAAAGCCTCGTGGGAAAGCCTCGAGGGAAAGCCACAGATCCCTTGATCCACGCGAAGGGAAGCACGACACCGCTGCTACAGCTCGGGAGGAAAGCGCACGTGCATGCCCCAACTCGAGACGAGGACTGACTCCCCTGGGGAGACTCCAGAAGTACCCCAAGATCCACGTAAGCACTGGAGAGGAATCCTCAGGTTTCGGCACCCACTCCACACAATATCTTAGGCCCCTGCATCGACGGGAGAGGAATCCCGAGAGGTCCCTGAGCATCTCGCATGGGGACTGGCCTTTCCTGAGGCCACCAGAGCGGGTCCCTGAGGTCCCCGTCGTAAGTCGAGAGCACCTGCCACAACTCGAGAAAATCCAGGAGGTTCTCCCATCCAGGCGAGATGAGGCCCACTTTCGCTGAGGCGTTTCGAGGCTAATCACACCTACCTCTGGAACTTACAAAGGGTCCTTCACACCCTTGCTGCAACTCAAGAAGTTCCCCGACATACCCGTCTCCACTCGAGTGGAAGCACGAGAGTCCCGCCCACATCCAGAGGAGCCCCCGTTTCCGCCTCCTAGCTTGAGAGGAGGGATCCTTTCCCTGCGTGGTCGGGAAAGAATTCCCGGCGTTCCCGTCGCATCTCAAGAGGAGCGCTCTCCACAGGAAAGGCAAGAGGAACCTCAGGGTCGTGCCACCATTCCCAGAGTCCCCCAGATGTCTGCGTCCATTCCAGGGAAACCTGTTTTCCCTGCACTGCCTCGACTTTCAAGCTGAGGATCGACACACACCACGGTGCAACGTAGGACAGCCCTGTGGGAAAGCCTCGAGGGCAAGCCTCGTGGGAAAGCCTCGAGGGAATGCCACAGATCCCTTGATCCACGCGAAGGGAAGCAAGACACTGCTGCTACAGCTAGGGAGGAAAGCGCACGTGCATGCCGCCACTCAAGAGGAGGACTGACTCCCCTGGGGAACTCCAGAAGTACCCCAAGATCCCATGTCAGCACTGGAGAGGAATCCTCAGGTTCCGGCACCGACTCCACACAAGATCTTAGGCCCCGGCTACGACGGGAGAGGAATCCTGAGCGGCCCCCGAGCAACTCGCATGGGGACTGGGATTTCCTGAGGCCAGCAGAGCGGGTCCCTGAGGTCCCCGTCGTAAGTCGAGAGCACCTGCCGCAACTCGACAAAAATCCAGGTGGTTCTCCCTTCCAGATGAGAAGAGGGCCATTTCCGCTGAGGCGTCTTGAGGCTAATCACACCTAACTTCTGGAACTTCCAAAGGGTCCTTCACACCCTTGCTGCAACTCAAGAAATTCCCCCGCATACCCGTCTCCACTCGAGAGGAAGCACGAGAGTCCCGCCCACATCCAGAGGAGCCCCGATTCCGCCTCCTAGCTCGAGAGGCGGGATCCTTTCCCTGCGTGTTTGGGAAAGAATTCCCGGCATTCCCGTCGCATCTCAACAGGAGGCCTCTCCACAGGAAAGGCGAGAGGAACTCCAGGGTCGTGCCACCATTCCCAGAGTCCCCCAGATGTCTCAGTCCATTCCAGGAAACTCTTCCTGAATGCCTCGACTTCAAGCCGAGGATCAACTCACCACCACGGGGGTACGTGGGACAGCCCTGCGGGGAAAGCCTCGTGGGAAAGCCTCCAGGGAAGCCACAGATCCCTTGATCCACCCGAAGGAAAGCCGTGACACTGCTGCTACAGCTCAGGAGGATAGCGCACGTGTAATGCCCCACTCGAGATGAGGACTGACTCCCCTGGGGAGACTCCAGAGGTACCCCAAGATCCATGTCAGCACTGGAGAGGAATCCTCAGATTCCGGCACCGACTCCACACAAGGTCTTAGGCCCGGCATCGACGGGAGAGGAATCCGGAGAGGCCCCCGAGCAACTCGCATGGGGACTGGCCTTTGCTGAGGCCATCAGAGCGGGTCCCTGAGGTCCCCGTCGTAAGTCTATAGCACCTGCCGCAACTCCAGAAAATCCAGGAGGTGCTCCCCTCCAGGCGAGATGAGGCTCATTTCCGCTGAGGCGTCTCAAAGCTAATTCACACCTAACCTCTGGAAATTCCAAAGGGTCCTTCACACCCTTGCTGCAACTCAAGAAATTCCCCGACATACCCGTCTCCACTCGAGAGGAAGCACGAGAGTCCCGCCCACATCCAGAGGAGTCCCGTTTCCGCCTCATAGCTCGAGAGGAGGGATCCTTTCCCTGCGTGGTCGGGGAAAGAATTCCGGCGTTCCCTTCGCATCTCAAGAGGAGACGCTCTCCACAGGAAAGGCGAAGAGGAACACCAGGGTCGTGCCACCATTTCCAGAGTCCCCCAGATATCTCAGTCCATTCCAGGGAAACCTGGTTTCCTGCACTGCGTCGACGTTCAAGCCGAGGATCGGACGCACACCACGGTGGCACGTGGGACAGCCCTGTGGGTAAGCCTCGTGGGAAAGCCTCGTGGAAAAGCCTCGAGCGATAGACACAGATCCCTTGATCCACGCTAAGGGAAGCGTGACACTGCTGCTACAGCTCGAGAGGAAAGCGCACTTGCAGGGCCCCATTCGAGACGAGGACTGACGCCCCTGGGAAGACTCCAGAAGTACCCCAAGATCCATGTCATCACTGGAGAGGAATCCTCAGGTTTCGGCACCGACGCCACACAAGGTCTTTGGCCCGCAGCATCGACAGGAGAGGAATCCCGAGAGGACCCCAAGCAACTCGCATGGGGACTGGCCTTTCCTGAGGCCACCAGAGCGGGTCCCTGAGGTCCCCGTCGTAAGTCGAGAGCACCTGCTGCAACTCCAGGAAATATAGGAGGTTCTCACCTCTAGGCGAGATGAGGCCCATTTCAGCTGAGGTGTCTCCAGGCAAATCACACCTAACCTCTGGAACTTCCAAAGGGTCCTTCACACCCTTGCTGCAACTCTAGAAGTTCCCCGACATTCCCGTCTCCACTCGAGAGGAATCACGAGAGTCCCGCCCACATCCAGAGGAGCCCCGTTTCCGCCTCCTAGCTCGAGAGGAGGGATCCTTTCCCTGCGTGGTCGGGAAAGAATTTCCCGTGTTCCCCGTCGCATCTCAAGAGGAGGCGCTCTCCACAGGAAAGGCGAGAGGAACTCCAGGGTCGTGCCACCATTCCCAGAGTTCCCCAGATGTCTCAGTCCATTCCAGGGAAACCTGTTTTCCCTGCACTGCCTCGACTTTCAAGCCGAGGATCGACTCACACCACGGTGGCACGTGAGACAGCCATGTGGGAAAGCCTCGTGGGAAAGCCTCGTGGGAAAGCCTCGAGGGAAAGCCACAGATCCCTTGATCCACGCGAAGCGAAGCGCGACACTGCGGCTACAGCTCGGGAGGAAAGCGCACGTGCATGCCCCCACTCGAGACGAGGACTGACTCACCTGGGGAGACTCCAGAAGTACCCCAAGATCCATGTCAGCACTGGAGAGGAATCCTCAGGTTCCGGCACTGACTCCACACAAGGTCTTAGGCCCCAGCATCGACGGGAGAGGAATCCCGAGAGGCCCCGAGCAACTCGCATGGGGACTGGCCTTTCCTGAGGCCACCAGAGCGGGTCCCTGAGTTCCCCGTCATAAGTCGAGAGCACCTGCCGCAACTCGAGAAATTCCAGGAGGTTCTCCCCTCCAGGCGAGATGAGGCCCATTTCCGCAGAGGCGTCTCGAGGCTAATCATATCTAACATCTGGAACTTCCACAGGGTCCTTCACACCCTTGCTGCAACTCAAGAAGTTCCCCGACATACCCGTCTCCACTAGAGAGGAAGCACGAGAGTCCCGCCCACATCAAGAGGAGCCCCTTTCCGCCTCCTAGCTCGAGAGGAGGGATCCTTTCCCTGCGTGCTCGGGAAAGAATTACCCGCGTACCCGTCGCATCTCAAGAGGAGTCGCTCTCCACAGGAAAGGCGAGAGGAACTCCAGGGTCATGCCACCATTCCCTGAGTCCCCCAGATGTCTCAGTCTATTCCAGGGAAAACTGTTTTCCCTGCACTGCCTCGACTTTCAAGCCGAGGATCGACTCACACCACGGTGGCAAGTGGGATAGCCCTGTGGGAAAGCCTCGTGGGAAAGCCACAGATCCCATGATCCACGCGAAGGGAAGCGTGACACTGCTGTTACAGCTCGGGAGGAAATCGCACGTGCATGCCCCACTCGAGACGAGGACTGACTCCCCTGGGGAGACTCCAGAAGTACCCCAAGATCGATGTAAGCACTGGAGAGGAATCCTCAGGTTCCGGCACCGACTCCACACAAGGTCTTAGGCCCCAGCATCGACGGGAGAGGAATCCCGAGAGCCCCGAGCAACTTGCATGGGGACTGACCTTTCCTGAGGCCACCAGGGCGGGTCACTGAGGTCCCCGTCATAAGTCGAGAGCACCTGCCGCAACTCAAGAAAATCCAGGAGGTTCTCCCTCCAGTCGAGATGAGGCCCATTTCGCTGAGGCGTCTCGAGGCTAATCACACCTAACCTCTGGAACTTCCAAAGGGTCCTTCACACCCTTGCTGCAACTCAGGAAGTTCCCCTACATACCCGTCTCCACTCGAGAGGAAGCACGAGAGTCCCGCCCCACATCCAGAGGAGCCCCGTTTCCGCCTCCTAGCTCGAGAGGAGGGATCCTTTCCCTGCGTGGTCGGGAAAGAATTCCCGGCGTTCCCGTCGCATCTCAAGAGGAGGCACTCTCCACAGGAAAGGCGAGAGGAATTCCAGGGTCGTGCCACCATTCCCAGAGTCCTCCAGATGTCTAAGTCCATTCAAGGGAAACCTGTTTTCCCTGCACTGTTTCGACTTTCAAGCAGAGGATCGACTCACACCACGATGCCACGTGGGACAGTCCTGTGGGAAAGCCTCGCGGGAAAGCCTCGAGGGAAAGCCACAGATCCCTTGATCCACGCCAAGGGAAGCGTTACACTGCTGCTAAAGCTCGAGAGTAAAGCGCACTTGTTGCCACCACTCGAGACGAGGACTGACTCCACTGGGAGAGTCCAGAAGTTCCCCAAGATCCATTTCAGCACTGGAGAGGAATCCTCAGCTTCAGGAACCGCCTCCACACAAGTCTTAGGCCCGGCAACGACTGGAGAGGAATCCCGAGAGGCCACAGAAAACTCGCATGGGGACTGGCCTTTCCTGAGGCCACCAGAGCGGGTCCCTGAGGTCCCCGTCGTAAGTCGAGAGCACCTGCCGCAATACGAGAAAATTCAGGAGGTTCTCCCCTCCAGGCGAGATGAGGCCCATTTCCGCTGAGGCGTCTCGAGGCTAATCACACCTAACTTCTGGAACTTCCAAAGGGTCCTTCACACCCTTGCTGCAATTCAAGAAGTTCCCCGACATACCCGTCTCCACTCGAGAGGAAGCACGAGAGTCCCGCCCACATCCAGGAGAGCCCGGTTTCCGCCTCCTAGCTCGAGAGGGAGGATCCTTTACCTGCGTGGTCGGGAAAGAATTCCCGCGTTCCCGTCGCATCTCAAGAGGAGTCGCTCTCAAGGAAAGCCGAGAGGAACTCCAGGGTCGTGCCACCATTCCAGAGTCCCAGAGATGTCTCCGTCATTCCAGGGAAACCTGTTTTCCCTGCACTGCCTCGACTTTCAAGCGAGGATCGACTCACACCACGGGCACGTGGGACAGCCCTGTGGGAAAGCCTCAAAGCCTCGAGGGAAAGCCACAGATCCCTTGATCCACGCGAAGGGAAGCGTGACACTGCTGCTACAGCTCGGAGGAAAGCGCACGTGCATGCCCCCACTCGAGACGAGGACTGACTCCCTGGGGAGACTCCAGAAGTAACCCAAGATCCATGTCAGCACTGGAGAGGAATCCTCAGGTTTCCGGCACCACTCCACACAATATCTTAGGCCCCGCATCGACGGAGAGGAATCCCGAGAGGCCTGAGCAACTCGCATGGGGACTGGCCTTTCCTGAGGCCACCAGAGCGGGTCCCTGAGGTCCCCGTCGTAAGTCGAGAGCACCTGCCACAACTCGAGAAAATCCAGGAGGTTCTCCCCTCCAGGCGAGATGAGGCCCATTTCCGCTGAGGCGTTTCGAGGCTAATCACACCTACCTCTGGAACTTCAAAGGGTCCTTCACACCCTTGCTGCAACTCAAGAAGTTCCCCGACATACCCGTCTCCACTCGAGTGGAAGCACGAGAGTCCCGCCCACATCCAGAGGAGCCCCGTTTCCGCCTCCTAGCTCGAGAGGAGGGATCCTTTCCCTGCGTGGTCGGGAAAGAATTCCCGGCGTTCCCGTCGCATCTCAAGAGGAGCGCTCTCCCACAGGAAAAGGCGAGAGGAACCTCAGGGTCGTGCCACCATTCCCAGAGTCCCCAGATGTCTGGTCCATTCCAGGGAAACCTGTTTTCCCTGCACTGCCTCGACTTTCAAGCCGAGGATCGACCACACACCACGGTGCACGTGGACAGCCCTGTGGGCCTCGAAAGCCTCGTGGGAAAAGCCCGAGGGAATGCCACAATCCCTTGATCCACGCGAAGGGAGCAAGACACTGCTGCTACAGCTAGGGAGGAAAGCTCACGTGCATGCCGCCACTC
>NW_017194927.1:0-9127 GCF_001704415.2 Capra hircus
CTCTCTTGAGATGCGAAGGGAAGCCGGGAATTCTTTCCCGAGCACACAGGGAAAAGGATCCCTCCTCTCAAGCTAGAGCGAAACGGGCTCCTCTGGATGTGGCGGACTCTTCGTGCTTGCTCTCGAGTGGAGACGGCATGTCGGGAACCTCTTGAGTTGCAGCAAGGGTGTGAATGACCCTTTGGAAGTTCAGAGGTTAGGTGTGATTAGCCTCGACACGCCTCAGCGGAAATGGGCCTCATCCTCGCCTGAGGGGAAAACCTCCTGGATTTTCTCGAGTTGCGGCAGGTGCTCTCGACTTACGATGGGGACCTCAGGGAACCGCTCTGATGGCCTCAGGAAAGGCCACTCCCCATGCCAGTTGCGGGGGATTCTCGGGATTCCACTCCCGTAGATGCCGGGGCCTAAGTCCTTGTGAAGTCGGTGCCGGAACCTGAGGATCCTCTCCAGGCCAGACAATGGATATTGGGGTACTTCTGGAGTCTCCCCAGGGGGTCAGGTCTCGTCTCGAGGGAGGCATGCACGTGCGCTTTCCTCCCGAGCTGTAGCAGCAGTGTCACGCTTCCCTTCGCGTGTGGATCAAGGATCTGTGGCTTTCCCTCGAGGCTTTCCCACGAGGCTTTCCCACAGGGCTGTCCCACGTGCCACCGTGGTGTGAGTCGATCCTCAGCTTGAAAGTCGAGGGTAGTGCAGGGAAAACAGGTTTCCCTGGAATGGACTGAGACATCTGGGGACTCTGGTATGGTGGCACGACCCTGGAGTTCCTGTCGCCTTTCGTATGGAGAGCGCCTCCTCTTGAGAGGCGAGCGGGAACGCCGGTATTCTTTCCAGACAGCAGGAAAGGATCCTCCTCTCGAGCTAGGAGGCGGAAACGGGGCTCTCTGGATGTGAGCGGGACTCTCGTGATTCGTCTCAAGTGGAGACGGTATGTCGGGGAACTTCTTGAGTTGCAGCAAGGGTGTGAATGACCCTTTGGAAGTTCCAGAGGTTAGGTGTGATTAGCCTCGAGACGCCTCAGCGGAAATGGGCCTCATCTCGCCTGGAGGGGAAACTCCTGGATTTTCTCGAGTTGCGGCAGGTGCTCTCGACTTATGACAGGGACCTCAGGGACCAGCTCTGGTGGCTCAGGAAAGGCCAGTCCCCATGCGAGTTGCTCGGGGGCCTCTCGGGATTCTCTCCCGTCGATGCCGGGGCCAAAGTCCTTTGTGGAGTCAGTGCCGGAACCTGAGGATCCTCCCGAGTGCTGACATGGATCTAGGGGTACTTCTAGAGTCTCCCCAGGGGAGTCACTCGTCGTCTCGAGTGGGGCATGCACGTGCGCTTTCCTCCCGAGCTGGAGCAGCAGTGTCACGCTTCCTTCGCGGGGATCAAGGATCTGTGGCTTTCCCTTGAGCTTTCCACGAGGCTTTCCCACAGGGCTGTACCCGTGCCACCGTGGTGTGAGTCAATCCTCGGCTTGAAAGTCGAGGCAGTGCAGGGAAACAGGTTTCCTGGAATGGACTGAGATATCTGGGGACTCTGGGAATGGTGGCACGACCCTGGAGTTCCTCTCGCCTTTCCTGTGGAGAGCGCCTCCTCTTGAAATGCGACGGGAACCGGGAATCTTTTCCCGACCACGCAGGAAAGGATCCCTCCTCTCGAGCTAGGAAACGGAAACGGGGCTCCTCTGGATGTTGGCGGGACTCTCGTGCTTCCTCTCGATGGAGACGGGTAAGTCGGGGAACTTGTTGAGTTGCAGCAATGGGTTTGAAGGACCCCTTTGGAAGTTCCAGAGGTTAGGTGCGATTAGCCTCGAGACGCCTCAGCGGAAATGGGCCTCATCTCGCCTGGAGGGAAACTCCTGGATTTTCTCAAGTTGCGGCAGGTGCTCTCGACTTATGACGGGGACCTCAGGGACCCGCTCTGGTGGCCTCAGGAAAGGCCAGTCCCCATGCGAGTTGCTCGGGGGCCTCTCGGGATTCCTCTCCGTGGATGCCGGGCTTAAGACCATGTGTGAGTCGGGTGCCGGAACCTGAGGATTCCTCTCAGTGCTGACATGGATCTTGGGTACTTCTGGAGTCTCCCCAGGGTAGTCCGTCCTCGTCTCGAGTGGGGCATGCCGTGCGCTTTCCTCCCAAGCTGTAGCAGCATTGTCGCGCTTCCCTTCGCGTGGATCAAGGGATCTGTGGCTTTCCCTCGAGGCTTTCCCACGAGGCTTTCCCACGAGGCTCTCCCACGTGCCACCGTGGTGTGAGTCGATCCTCGGCTTGAACGTCCAGGCAGTTCAGGGAAAACAGGTTTCCTGGAATGGACTGAGACATCTGGGGGACTCTGGGAATGGTGGCACGACCCTTGATTCCCTCTCGCCTTTCATGTGGAGAGCGCCTCCTCTTGAGATGCCACGGGAACGCCAGGAATTCTTTCCCGACCCTGCAGGGAAAGGATCCCTCCTCTCGAGCTACGAGGCGGAAACGGGGCTCCTCTGGATGTGCGCAGGACTATCGTGCTTCCTCTCGAGTGGAGACGGGTATGTCGGGGAACTTCTTGAGTTGCAGCAAGGGTGTGAAGGACCCTTTGGAAGTTCCAGAGGTTAGGTGTGATTAGCCTCGACACACCTCAGCGGAAACGGGCGTCATCTCGCCTGGAGGGGAGAACCTCCTGGATTTTCTCGAGTTGAGGAAGGTGCTCTCGACTTACGACGGGGACCTCAGGGACCCGCTCTGGTGGCCTCAGGAAAGGCCAGTCCACATGCGAGTTGCTCGGGGCCTCTCGGGATTCCTCGCCCTTCGATGCCGGGCCTAAGACCTTGTGTGGAGTCGGTTGCGGAACCTGAGGATTCCTCTCCAGGGCTGACATGGATCTTGGAGTACTTCTGGAGTCTCCCCAAGGGAGTCAGTCCTCGTCTCGAGAGGGGGCATGCACGTGTGCTTTCCTCCCCAGCTCTAGCAGCCGTGTCACGCTTCCCGTCGAGTGAATCAAGGGATCTGTGGCTTTCCCTCGAGGCTTTCCCACGAGGCTTTCCCACGAGGCTTTCCCACAGGCTGTCCACGTGCCACCGTGGTGTGAGTCGATCCTCGGCTTGAAAGTCGAGGCAGTGCAGGGAAAACAGGTTTCCTTGGAATGAACTGAGACATCTGGGGGACTCTGGGAATGGTGGCACGACCCTGAAGTTCCTCTCCCCTTTCCTGTGGAGAGCGCCTCCTCTTGAGATGCGATGGGAACGCCGGGAATTCTTTCCCGACCACGCAGGGAAAGGATCCCTCCTCTCGAGCTACGAGGCGGAAACGGGGCTCCTCTGGATGACTGCGGGACTCTCGTGATTCCTCTCGAGTGGAGACGGGTATGTCGGGGAACTTCTTGAGTTGCAGCAAGGGTGTGAAGGACCCTTTGGAAGTTCCAGAGGTTAGCTGTGATTAGCCTCGAGACGCCTCAGCGGAAATTGGCCTCATCTCGCCTGGAGGGGAGAACCTCCTGGATTTTCTCGAGTTGTGGCAGGTGCTCTCGACTTACGACGGGGACCTCAGGGACCCGCTCTGGTGGCCTCAGGAAAGGCCAGTCCCCATGCGAGTTGCTTGGGGGCCTCTCGGGTTTCCTCTCCCGTCCATGCCGGGCCTAAGACTGCCGGGAGCCAGTGTGAGGAAGCCCGCCCGTGACAAGGTTATGAGGAAGGAAGCTGACATACGCAAGGCGTGCTCAGACTTCAGGGAACCCTCTGGAAATTTTTAACTATGTACCCCAACAAAAATCTGCCGGTTTTTGTGCTCTGCTTTTTCACTCTTCTGACCTTTTCTGGAAAAGTCATTTCAGGGCGTTAGTCTTCTGCATTTGAAAGAGTGTTTCAATCCAAAAACCCTCTGATGGCTTTCTAGCCTGCCTGTAGGACTCGTACAGCTGCGCTTGTGATTGTTTGAGGCCTCCTGACCGCAGGAGGCACAGGAAGCTTTAAACATCCTAGGAATGTAGGAGCTTCCGAGGAGTCAAATTTTTAGAATAGGACTGACTAGAAGTTTCATTTTTTGGTCAATGCTTGCTGCCAAATTTTCATATCCTTTATTTTTAGATGTAGTTGGTATATAGAAAAACAAGCAGTAGACCTGGTATTAGCAACATTAGATCTTTGAGTTAACTACCTTCTTTGTCATAACCCACTGCACCTTTGTTCTATAGAGATGTAACTTTAATGCTTTAAGGAGATGCAGATTAAAGAAAAACACTTCAGGATAAACAAAATTAACATTCATTAAGGAAGAGAGCCAAAAAGTGTTAACAAGCCTCTTGGCCAGAAGATAATGTAAATCACCTGAGACCTTTTGTATACAAAATGATATACCAAAAGAATCTGGGTTGTGAACGCTACATAATTTTTTGTTATCCATTGATCTCCATGTTTTATCAAAAGTATAAAAGGCCTTCTGAACAATAAAGGAGGAGGCCAGGGGCCGGGGCCAGTGTCTCGGACCAGCTTCTCGAACCAGTCTCTCAGCCTGGTTTCTTGGGACTCTGGCTCCCCCATGTCTTTCTCTCTCTTTCTTCTTCTCTACCTTTCCTTCTCTCTGCTCTTTACTTTAACTTCAGGCTGAATCTCCACCTGGAGTGCGGAGGCTCGCCAGGTCTACTTACTTGCCCTGGCTGTTAAGACCCGCACGAAAGGGAGCTTAAGGCGAGGCACCCTTAGATATTCAAGCGGGCGCCGGTGGCCCAACGTAGGTGGTGCAAATTCCTTGTCTGGAATTTTATTGGCCTTCCGCGTAAACCAAGCTATTCAGCCCTCTTCTTCCACTTAATCTTCTTACTACACTATAGTTTCCTAATCTAATCTTACATTAATAAATAAACAAGTCTTTCCACGCCAACGCCGTCCACCCTTCGAATTCCCTGGATCCACCGGGGCTGGACCCCGGCATAAGACCTTGTGTGGAGTCGGTGCCGGAACCTGAGGATTCCTCTCCAGTGCTGACATGGATCTTGGGGGTACTACTGGAGTATTCCCAGGGAGTCAGTCTTCGTCGTGAGTGGGGGCATGCACGTGCGCTTTCCTCCCGAGTTGTAGCAGCAGTGTCACGCTTCCCTTCACGTGGATCAAGGGATCTGTGGCTATCCCACGAGGCTTTCCCACAGGGCTGTCCCTCGTGCCACCGTGGTGTGAGTCGATCCTCGGCTTGAAAGTGGAGGCAGTGCCAGGAAAACAGGTTTTCCTGGAATGGTCTGAGACATCTGGGGGACTCTGGGAATGGTGGCACGACCCTGGAGTTCCTCTCGCCTTTCCTGTGGAGAGCGCCTCCTCTTGAGATGCGATGGGAATGCAGGGAATTCTTTCCCGACCACGCACTGAAAGGATCCCTCCTCTCGAGCTATCAGGCAGAAAAGGGGCTCCACTGGATGTGGGCGGATTCTTGTGCTTCCTCTCAAGTGGAGACGGGTATGTCGGGGAACTTCTTGAGTTGAAGCAAGGGTGTGAAGGACTCTTTGGAAGTTCGAGCGGTTAGGTGTGATTAGCCTCGAGACGCCTCAGCGGAAATGGGCCTCATCTCACCTGGAGGGGAGAACCTCCTGGATTTTCTCGAGTTGCGGCAGGTGCTCTCGACTTACGACCTGGACCTCAAGGACCCGCTTTGGTGGCCTGAGGAAAGGCCAGTCCCCAGCGAGTTGCTCGGGGCCTCTCGGGATTCCTCTCCCGTCGATGTCGGGGCCTAAGACCTTGTGTGCAGTCGGTGCCGGAACCTGAGGATTCCTTTCCAGTGCTGACATGGATCTTGGGTACCTCTGGAGTCTCCCCAGGGGATTCAGGCCTCGTCTCGAGTGGGGCGCATGAGCGTGCCCTTTCCTCCCATGCTGTAGCAGCAGTGTCACGCTTCTGCTTGCGTGGACCAAGGGATCTGTGACTTTCCCTCGAGTCTTTCCCACGAGGCTCTCCCACAGGCTGTCCCACGTGTCACGGTGGTGTGAGTCGATCCTCGGCGTGAAAGCCGAGGCAGTGCAGGGAAAACAGATTCCTGTGGAATGGACTGAGATATCTGGGGGAGTCTTGGAATGGTGCACGACCCTGCAGTTCCTCTCCCCTTTCCTTTGGAGAGCGCCTCCTCTTGAGATGCGATGGGAATGCCAGGAATTCTTTCCCGACCAAGTAGGGAAAGGATCCCTCATCTCGAGCTACGAGCCGGAAACGGAGCTCCTCTGCATGTGGCCGGGACCCTCGTGCTTCCTCTTGAGTGGAGACGGGTATGTCGGGGACCTTCTTGAGTTGCAGCATGACTGTGAAAGACTCTTTAGAAGTTCCAGAGTTCACGTGTGATTAGCCTCGAGACACCTCAGTGGAAACGGGCCTCATCTCGCCTGCAGTGGAGAACCTCCTGGATTTTACCGAGTTGCGGCAGGTGCTCTCGACTTACGACGGGGACCTCATGGACCCGCTCTGGTGACCTCAGGAAAGGCCAGTCCCCATGCGAGTTGCTAGAGGTCCTGTCGCTATTCCTCTCCCGTCGATGCCAGGGCCTAAGACCTTGTGTGGAGTCGGGGCCGGAACCTGAGGATTCCTCTCCAGGGCTGACATGCATCTTGGGGTATTTCTGGAGTCTCCCCAGGGGAGTCAGTTCTCGTCTCGAGTAGGGGCATGCACGTGCGCTTTCCTCCCGTGCTGTAGCAGCAGTGTCACGCTTCCCGTCGCGTGCTTTAAGGATATGTGGCTTTCCCTCGAGGCTTTCCCACGAGGCTTTCCCACAGGGTTGTCACACGTGCCACCGTGGTGTGAGTCGATCCTCGGCATGAAAGTCGAAGCAGTGCAGGGGAAACAGGATCCTCTGGAATGGACTGAGACATCTGGGGACTCTTGGAATGGTGGCACGACCCATGAGTTCCTCTCGCCTTTCCTGTGCAGCGTGCCTCCTCTTGAGATGCGTCGGAAACGTCGGGATTTCTTTCCCAAGGAAGCAGGGAAGGATCCCTCATTTCGAGCTTGGAGGCGGAAACGGAGCTCCTGTGGCGGTGGCCGGACCCTCGTGCTTCCTCTGTAGTGGAGACGGGTATGTCGGGGAACTTCTTGAGTTTTAGCAAGGGTGTTTAGGACACTTTTGGAAGTTCCAGAGTTTAGGTGTGATTACTCTCGAGACCCCGCAGAGAAAATGGGCCTCATCTCGACTGGAGCAGAGAACCTCCTGGATTTTCTCGAGTTGCGGCAGGTACTCTCGACATACGACCGTGACCTCAGGGACAGTGTAGCAGATGTGTCACGCTTCCCGTCGCTGGGATCAAGGGATCTGTGGCTTTCCCTTGAGGCTTTCTCACAGGGCTTTCCCACATGCCACCATGGTGTGAGTGGATCCTCAGCGTGATAGTCGAGGCAGTGCTGGGGAAAACGGGTTCCTCTGAAATGGACTGAGACATCTGGGGAACTCTTGGAATGGTGGCACGACCCTGGAGTTCCTCTCGCCTTTCCTATTGAGAGCCCTTGCTCTTGAGATGCCACGGGAATGCCAAAAAATCTTTCCTGACTAAGCAGGATAGGATCCTTCATCTCAGAAACGGGGTTCCTCTGAATGTGGGCGGGACCCTCGTGCTTCCTCTCGTGTGGAGACGGGTATGTCGGGGAACTTCTTGAGTTGCAGCAAGGACCCTTTTGAATTTCCAGAGGTTAGGTGTGATGAGCCTCCAGACACCTCAGAGGAAATGGGCCTCATCCCGGCTGGAGGGAGAACCTCCTGGATTTTTCCCAGTTGTGGCAGGTGCTCTCTAGTTACGACGGGTCCTCAGGGACCCGCTCTGGTGGCCTCAGGAATGGCCAGTCCCCATGCGAGTTACCAGGGGCCCTCTAGGGATTCCTCTCCCATCGATGCCGGTTCCTAAGACCTTGTGTGGAGTCGGGCCAGACCCTGAGGATGCCTCTCCAGTGCTGACATGAATCTTTCCGTACTTCTGGAGTCTCACCAGGGGAGTCAGTCCTCATCTCGTGTGGGGGCATGCACCTGCCATTTCCTCACGACCTGCAGCAGCAGTGTCACGCTTGCCGACGTGTGGATCAAGGATCTGTCGCTTTCCATTGAGGCTTTCCCACGAGGCTTTCCAACAGGGCTGTCCCACGTGCCACGGTGGTGTGAGTCGATCCTCGCGTGAACGTCGAGGCAATGCAGGGAAATCAGTTTCTTCTGGAATGGACTTAGACATCTGGGGACTCTTGGAATGCTGGAAAGGCCCTGGAGTTCCTCTCGTCTTTCCTGTTGAGAGCGCCTCCTCTTGAGATGCGACGGGAAGGCGGGAATTCTTTCCCGACGACGAAGGGAAAGGATCCCTCTTCTCGAGCTACGAGGCGGAAACGGGCTCCGCTGGATATGGGCGGGACCCTCGTCCTTCCTTTCGAGTGGATATGGGTATGTCGGAGAACTTCTTGACTTGCAGCAAGGGTGTGAAGGATCCATTGGAAGTTCCAGAGGTTAGGAGTGATTAGCCTCGAGACGCCTCAGCGGAAATGGGCCTCATCTCGCCTGGAGGGAGAACCTCCTGGATTTTCTCGAGTTGCGGCAGGGTGCTCTCGATTTACGACGGAGACCTCAGGGACCCGCTCTGGTGACCTCAGGAAGGCCAGTCCCCATGCGAGGTGCTAGGGGGCTCTCAGGATTCCTCTCCGGTCGATGCCGGGGCCTAAGACCTTGTGTGGAGTCGGGACCGGAACCTGAGGATTCCTCTCCAGTGCTGACATGGATCTTGGCGTACTCCTGGAGTCTCCCAAGCTTGCGTCAGTCCTCGGCTCGAGTGGGGTCATGCACGTGCGCTTTCCTCCGAGCGGTCAGCAGTGTCACGCTTCCCTTCTCCGGATCAAGAAATCTGTGGCTTTCCCTGGAGTCTTTCCCATGAGGCTTTCCCACAGGGCTATTCCACTTGCCACCATGGTGTGAGTCGATCCTCGCGTGAAAGTCGAACCAGTGCAGGGAAAACAGGAACCTCCTTCCCCACAGTAGGGATACACTGTCCCCTTGCGGGTATCTCCAGGGCACTCGCGCTGGGGGTGCCCGCGGAGGTGCAGGCCTCAGGCTCCACGTGAGAAAAGCCCCAAATGGCATTAGCTGCCAGTCCGACGCTGGCCCTCAGGTCTCTGGCCGGAGCCTTGGCTCCAGGCAACTCAAAGCCCTCGGGGTGGCACTCGGGGACTGCTGTAGGG
>NW_017194928.1:0-9126 GCF_001704415.2 Capra hircus
CATTGGAAAAACCCTGATGCTGGAAAGATTGTGGGCAGGAGAAGAAGGGGACACAAAGGATGAGTTGGTTAGATTCATTGCCAACTCAATAGACATGAATTTAAGCAAACTCTGAGAGTTGGTGGAGGATAGAGGAGGCTAGTGTGCTTCAATTCATGGGTTTGTAAAGAGGTGACATGACTTAGCAACTGAGCAACAACATGGCTATGTCATTTTTTCAAAGGATGTGCCCTGTCCCTTTCCCTCTTGTTTCAAACACATTAATAAACCACAAGTGAATGGAAGATGGCTAAGAAAAAATCAACAGTTAGTGAAAATTTATTCAGGCACAATTAGTTTCTAATTTCCTCTGTAAATCTTTTGATCTGGTCTTCACTTACATGATAATTTCCTGTTTGGATATATAGCTCCATAACAATAATAAGCAAAACTAAATTTTTAATGATGTCATTGTGGATGACTTAGAAGCATATTACTATCATTAGCTCGCACTTAAATATACATATACACAGTGTTCCTCAACTTTTTCTATGAAAACTCTCAAAAATAGATTTTCATGTGTTTTCTCTCTAAAAAGTTTGGATACCTAGGTGATGATAGAAAGCATGTCTTAGATATAATTTATTGATTTAGCTCTTTCCTTTTCTTTTTTTTTTTGGCCTGACCTAACATCTGGATTAGAGGAGTCTGACTGGCATCTCAGGGAGAATGAAATCTTCTAAGCATCACAGGTATATGGGTCAGTTTTCCAGGGGAGAAAAGACTGGTTTTTCACATCACAGTTAAAAGCATTATCAGAAAGACTACTGTTAAGAAATCCATTAAGTCTTGACAGTGTGGCTCTTGCACCAAGGTGATTCAAATTTGTGTACTCAAAAGACTTTTTCTTCTTAAGTAAACCAGGAAAGTTCTGATCATCTCACTCCAATGACCAGAGAGTGCAATGCTGAAATCTACCAGCATCTACAACAAAGTGAAAGGTATGTATGCTTGCTAGGGCATATAATGCTACAAAAGCAAAGACATCTCAAAAAAATGAAGACTACACAAGTCTCTAGGATTATGAAGTAGTCAAACACATACAGCACAATATTTAAAATAAAAATGGAGCATAAATTTCTAATTATTAAGCACAGCAAAACTTCATTTTGGAAGTTATTAGCTACTAGAAGCAAAGTCTTTTTATTAAAAATGCTAGATAGGAGGGAAAGATGGCGGAGGAATAGGACGGAAGACCACTTTCTCCCTCACAAATTCCTCAAAAGAACATTTCAACGCCGAGCAAACTTCACAAAACAACTTCTGTAGGCTGGCAGAGGACATCAGGCAACCAGAAAAGCAGATCATTGTCTTCAAAAACAGGTAGGAAAAAATATAAAAGAAAAAGGAGACAAAGGAGTGGGGAGGGAGCTCCGTCCCGGGAAGGGAAGCCCGTCCCGGAAGGGAATTTTAAGAAGAGAGGTTTCCAAACACCAGGAAACACTCTCCCTGCCGAGTCTGTGGCGAGCCTTGGAAACACAGAGGGCAACATAACAGGAAGGAAAAATAGATAAATAATTAAAACCAACAGATTACAAGCCCAACAGTAACTCCCCCAGCGGAAAAGCAGCACAGACGCCTGCATCCGCCACTGGGAAGTGGGGGCAGGGCAGGGACGCGCGGGAGGCGCGGGCTGCAGAGCTTTGTAAGAATCGGGCAGGAACGCCCACGCGCAACCAGAACGATCTAACTTGGGCTAGCAAACCAGACTGTGGGATAGCTACCACGCGAAAAGCTCGAACATAAGACACCGCCAGGACCGAGCACAGAACAAAGGACGGAACGGAAAAGCCGGCTGCAGACCATCCCCGCCGGGGACAGGCAGCCAGAGCCGTAAGGACTGGAAAGGGGCAATTGCAGACCGGAGAGACCTAACTGCAAGCAAGCTCCTTTGCTAAGACTTCTGGGGGTGCTGGACAGTCACAATCTACCTCACGGGGTGCGCCAGCGGTCCGCCCAGAAAGCTGAGCAGCAGCGGCAGAAAAGGTGACAAGCCGCGGCGATCGCGCTCGCCAAACTCCTGAGCTACTCGGACCTGGGAAGGGCACAAAGCGCAGTTCCAGCCGAATCTGTGCCTCTGAGGGCTGCCTGAGCGCCGAACCTGAGCGGCTTGGACCGGGGAAGTGCACGCAGCCTAGGGCCGGCCCCAGACGGTTCCCGGCTGAGCATCCTAGAGCCGGAGCGGTTTGTGCGCCGCGAGAAAGGACAGGTCAAGCCGGGCAGAGATACTGTGTGCACACGACAGTGCTATTTGTTAGCAGCAGCCCCCTCCCACAGCGCAACTGAACTAGTGAGCCTAAAAAGCCAGCAAACAGAAGAAGTTAAACAGAGGGAACCACCTTGGAAGTGATCCCACACGGCCCATTACACCAGAAAGGGCCAGATATTTTTAAAATCATTCCTTTTTTTTTTTTTTTGCTTTTTTTCTAACTTTTTTTAATTGTTAAGTCTTCTATTTTCCCTCTAATTTTTATTTCTATAACCTATTATTACTATATTTTTGTTTGTTTTAAAAAGATTTTTTTTTTTTTTTTTAAGGCAAACACCATATACAGTCTTTGGATGGTTGTTGATGGCTTTTTTTTTTTTTTGATTGTTTGTTTGTTTGTTTTTAATAATTCTTTTTCTTTCTTTTTTTTTTTCTTTCTTTCTTCCTTTTCCTTCTGCTTCTCTCTAATATTGTATCTTTGAAAATCCAACCTCTACTCTAGATTTTTAATCTTTGCTCTTAGGTTTTTGTGGTCAATTTTGTACATTTAAAAACCCAAACTTCACTATCCCAGTTTACCTGAGAGCGAGATTACTGGCTTGACCACTCTCTCCTCCTCTGGACTCTCCTTTTTCTCCACCAGGTGGCCTCTGTCTCTTTTCTCCCCCATCTCTCCTCTATCCAACTCTGTGAATCTCTGTGTGTTCCAGACGTGGAGAACACCTAAGGAACAGGTTACTGGCAGGATTTGTCTCTCTCCTACTCATTCCTCTCTCTGATCCTCCTGGTCACCTCTGTCTACTTCCTCCCTCTCCTCTTCCCCGTATAACTCTGTAAATACCTCTGAGCGGTCCAGACTATAGAGCGCACATAAGGAAGTGACTACTGGCTAGCTTGCTCTCTTCTCTTTTGATCTCACCGCATCTCATTCCAGTTACCTCTAACTACCCCTCCATCTTCTCTTCTCCTTATAACTCAGTGAACCTCTCTGAGTGTCCCTCAATGTGGAGAAACTTTTCATCTTTAACCTAGATGTTTTATCATCAGTGCTGTATAGATGGAGAAGTCTAGAGGCTACTGTAAAAATAAAACTGAAAACCAGAAGCAGGAGGCTTAAATCCAAAGCCTGAAAACATTAGAGAACTCTTGAATTCAGGGAACATTAAGCAATAGGAGCCCATCTAATGCCTTCATACCTACACCGAAACCAAGTTCCACCAAGGGCCAACAAATTCCAAAACAAGACATACCACGCAAATTCTCCAGCAACACAGGAACACTCCCCTGAGCTTCAATATACAGGCAGCTCAAAATTATCCCAAAACCTTTGATGTCTCGTAACCCATTACGGGTCACTCCATTGCACTCCAGAGAGAAGAAACCCAGCTCCACCCACCAAAACTCCAACACAAGCCTCCCTAACCAGGAAACCTTGACAAGCCACTGATAGAACCCCACCCAAAGTGAGGAAGCTCCATAATAAAGAGAACTCCACAAATTCCCAGAATATAAAAAGGCCACCCCAAACGCAGCAATATAACCAAGATGAAGAGACAGAGGAATACACAGCAGGTAAAGGAACAGGAGAGTTGCCCACCAAACCAAACAAAAGTGGAAGAAGTAGGGAATCTACCGGAGAAGGAATTCCGAATATTGATAGTGAAAATGATCCAAAATCTTGAAATCAAAATGGAATCACAGATAAATAGGCTAGAGACAAGGATTGAGAAGATGCAAGAAAGGTTTAACAAGGACCTAGAAGAAATAAAAAAGAGTCAAAATATAATGAATAATGCAATAAATGAGATCAGAAACACTCTGGAGGCAACAATTAGTAGAATAACGGAGGCAGAAGATAGGATTAGTGAAATAGAAGATAGAATGGTAGAAATAAATGAATCAGAGAGGAAACAAGAAAACGAATTAAAAGAAATGAGGACAATCTCAGAGACCTCCAGGACAATATGAAACGCTCCAACATTCGAATTATAGGAGTCCCAGAAGAAGAAGACAGAAAGAAAGATCATGAGAAAATCCTTGAGGAGATAATAGTTGAAAACTTCCCTAAAATGGGGAAGGAAATAATCACCCAAGTCCAAGAAACACAGAGAGTTCCAAATAGGATAAACCCAAGGCGAAACACCCCAAGACACATATTAATCAAATTAACAAAGATCAAACACAAAGAACAAATATTAAAAGCAGCAAGGGAAAAACAACAAATAACACACAAGGGGATTTCCATTAGGATAACAGCTGATCTTTCAATAGAAACTCTTCAGGCCAGGAGGGAATGGCAAGACATACTTAAAGTGATGAAAGACAATAACCTACAGCCCAGAATACTGTACCCAGCAAGGATCTCATTCAAATACGAAGGAGAAATCAAAAGCTTTACAGACAAGCAAAAGCTGAGAGAATTCAGCACCACCAAACCAGCTCTCCAACAAATTCTAAAGGATATTCTCTAGACAGGAAACACGAAAAGGGTGTATAAACCGAACCCAAAACAATAAAGTAAATGGTAACGGGATCACACTTATCAATAATTACCTTAAACGTAAATGGGTTGAACGCCCCAACCAAAAGACAAAGACTGGCCGAATGGATACAAAAACAAGACCCCTCTATATGCTGCTTACAAGAGACCCACCTCAAAACAAGGGACACATACAGACTGAAAGTGAAGGGCTGGAAAAAGATATACCACGCAAATAGAGACCAAAAGAAAGCAGGAGTGGCAATACTCATATCCGATAAAATAGACTTTAAAACAAAGGCTGTGAAAAGAGACAAAGAAGGCCACTACATAATGATCAAAGGAACAATCCAAGAAGAAGATATAACAATTATAAATATATATGCCCCCAATATAGGAGCCCCGCAATATGTAAGACAAATGCTAACAAGTATGAAAGGGGAAAATCAACAATAACACAATAATAGTGGGAGACTTTAATACCCCACTCACACCTATGGACAGATCAACTAAACAGAAAATTAACAAAGAAACGCAAACTTTAAATGATACATTAGATCAGTTAGACCTAATTGATATCTATAGGACATTTTCACCCCAAAACAATGAATTTCACTTTTTTTTCAAGTGCTCATGGAACCTTCTCCAGGATAGATCACATCCTGGGCCATAAATCTAAACTTGATAAATTCAAAAAAATCGAAATCATTCCAAGCATCTTTTCTGACCATAATGCATTAAGATTAGATCTCAATTACAGGAGAAAAACTATTAAAAATTCCAACATATGGAGGGTTGAACAACACACTTCTGAATAACCAACAAATCACAGAAGAAATCAAAAAAGAAATCAAAATATGCATAGAAACTAATGAAAATGAAAACACAACAACCCAAAACCTGTGGGACACTATAAAAGCAGTGCTAAGAGGAAAGTTCATAGCAATACAGGCATACCTCAAGAAACAAGAAAAAAGTCAAATAAATAACCTAACTCTGCAACTAAAGCAACTAGAAAAGGAAGAGTTGGAGAACCCCAGAGTTAGTAGAAGGAAAGAAATCTTAAAAATTAGGGCAGAAATAAATGCAAAAGAAACAAAAGAGACCATAGCAAAAATCAACAAAGCCAAAAGCTGGTTCTTTGAAAGGATAAATAAAATTGACAAACCATTAGCCAGACTCATCAAGAAGCAAAGAGAGAAAAATCAAATCAATAAAATTAGAAATGAAAATGGAGAGATCACAACAGACAACACAGAAATACAAAGGATCATAAGAGACTACTATCAGCAGTTGTATGCCAATAAAATGGACAACGTGGAAGAAATGGACAAATTCTTAGAAAAGTACAATTTTCCAAAACTGAACCAGGAAGAAATAGAAAATCTTAACAGACCCATCACAAGCACGGAAATTGAAATGTAATCAGAAATCTTCCAGCAAACAAAAGCCCAGGTCCAGACGGCTTCACAGCTGAATTCTACCAAAAATTTCGAGAAGAGCTAACACCTATCCTCCTCAAACTCTTCCAGAAAATTGCAGAGGAAGGTAAACTTCCAAACTCATTCTATGAGGCCACCATCACCCTAATACCAAAACCTGACAAAGATGTCACAAAAAAGGAAAACTACAGGCCAATATCACTGATGAACATAGATGCAAAAATCCTCAACAAAATTCTAGCAATCAGAATCCAACAACACATTAAAAAGATCATACACCATGACCAAGTGGGCTTTATCCCAGGGATGCAAGGATTCTTCAATATCCGCAAATCAATCAATGTAATTCACCACATTAACAAATTGAAAAATAAAAAACCATATGATTATCTCAATAGATGCAGAGAAGGCCTTTGACAAAATTCAACATCCATTTATGATAAAAACTCTCCAGAAAGCAGGAATAGAAGGAACATACCTCAACATAATAAAAGCTATATATGACAAACCCACAGCAAACATTATCCTCAATGGTGAAAAATTGAAAGCATTTCCCCTAAAGTCAGGAACAAGACAAGGGTGTCCACTTTCACCGCTACTATTCAACATAGTTCTGGAAGTTTTGGCCACAGCAATCAGAGCAGAAAAAGAAATAAAAGGAATCCAAATTGGAAAAGAAGAAGTAAAACTCTCACTGTTTGCAGATGACATGATCCTCTACATGGAAAACCCTAAAGACTCCACCAGAAAATTACTAGAGCTAATCAATGAATATAGTAAAGTTGCAGGATATAAAATCAACACACAGAAATCCCTTGCATTCCTATACACGAATAATGAGAAAGTAGAAAAAGAAATTAAGGAAACAATTCCATTCACCATTGCAACGAAAAGAATAAAATACTTAGGAATATATCTACCTAAAGAAACTAAAGACCTATATATAGAAAACTATAAAACACTGATGAAAGAAATCAAAGAGGACACTAATAGATGGAGAAATATACCATGTTCATGGATCGGAAGAATCAATATAGTGAAAATGAGTATACTACCCAAAGCAATTTACAAATTCAATGCAATCCCTATCAAGCTACCAGCCACATTTTTCACAGAACTAGAACAAATAATTTCAAGATTTGTATGGAAATACAAAAAACCTCGAATAGCCAAAGCAATCTTGAGAAAGAAGAATGGAACTGGAGGAATCAACTTGCCTGACTTCAGGCTCTACTACAAAGCCACAGTCATCAAGACAGTATGGTACTGGCACAAAGACAGACATATAGATCAATGGAACAAAATAGAAAGCCCAGAGATAAATCCACACACATATGGACACCTTATCTTTGACAAAGGAGGCAAGAATATACAATGGAGTAAAGACAATCTCTTTAACAAGTGGTGCTGGGAAAACTGGTCAACCACTTGTAAAAGAATGAAACTAGATCACTTTCTAACACCGTACACAAAAATAAACTCAAAATGGATTAAAGATCTAAATGTAAGATCAGAAACTATAAAACTCCTAGAGGAGAACATAGGCAAAACACTCTCAGACATAAATCACAGCAGGATCCTCTATGATCCACCTCCCAGAATTCTGGAAATAAAAGCAAAAATAAACAAATGGGATCTAATTAAAATTAAAAGCTTCTGCACAACAAAGGAAAATATAAGCAAGGTGAAAAGACAGCCTTCTGAATGGGAAAAATAATAGCAAATGAAGCAACTGACAAACAACTAATCTCAAAAATATACAAGCAACTTCTGCAGCTCAATTCCAGAAAAATAAACGACCCAATCAAAAAATGGGCCAAAGAACTAAATAGACATTTCTCCAAAGAAGACATACGGATGGCTAACAAACACATGAAAAGATGCTCAACATCACTCATTATTAGAGAAATGCAAATCAAAACCACAATGAGGTACCACTTCACACCAGTCAGAATGGCTGCGATCCAAAAATCTGCAAGCAATAAATGCTGGAGAGGGTGTGGAGAAAAGGGAACCCTCCTACACTGTTGGTGGGAATGCAAACTAGTACAGCCACTATGGAGAACAGTGTGGAGATTCCTTAAAAAATTGCAAATAGAACTACCTTATGACCCAGCAATCCCACTTCTGGGCATACACACGAGGAAACCAGAATTGAAAGAGACACATGTACCCCAATGTTCATCGCAGCACTGTTTATAATAGCCAGGACATGGAAACAACCTAGATGTCCATCAGCAGATGAATGGATAAGAAAGCTGTGGTACATATACACAATGGAGTATTACTCAGCCGTTAAAAAGAATTCATTTGAATCAGTTCTGATGAGATGGATGAAACTGGAGCCAATTATACAGAGTGAAGTAAGCCAGAAAGAAAAACACCAATACAGTATACTAACACATATATATGGAATTTAGGAAGATGGCAATGACGACCCTGTATGCAAGACAGGAAAAAAGACACAGATGTGTATAACGGACTTTTGGACTCAGAGGGAGAGGAGAGGGTGGGATGATTTGGGAGAATGGGAATTCTAACATGTATACTGTCATGTAAGAATTGAATCGCCAGTCCATGTCTGACGTAGGGTGCAGCATGCTTGGGGCTGGTGCATGGGGATGACCCAGAGAGATGTTGTGGGGAGGGAGGTGGGAGGGGGTTCATGTTTGGGAACGCATGTAAGAATTAAAGATTTTAAAATTTAAAAAAAAAAATCTAAAAAATAAAAAATAAAAAAAATAAAAATAAAAAAAAATAAAAAACTAAAAAGAAAAAACAAACTCGCCGTAAGAAACAGATACTAAGCAAAAAAATACTGATAAATGAAATACTTATAATCTTGCTCATGATAATTATAACAATAAAATGAAACAAGCAGTATGCTTGATTAGTCTGTGGAGAAAAAAAGAAGAAATGCAGGCCAAACTAAAGCATTGTGCCCTGGAGCACGTTCA
>NW_017194929.1:0-9125 GCF_001704415.2 Capra hircus
GTCGATGCCGGGGCCAAAGATCTTGTGTGGAGTCGGTGTCGGAACCTGAGGATTCCTCTCCAATGCTGACATGGATCTTGGGCTACTTCTGGAGTCTCCCCAAGGGAGTCAGTCCTCGTCTCGAAGGGGGGATGCACGTGCGCTTTCCTCCCGAGCTGTAGCAGCAGTGTCGCGCTTCCCTTCGCGTGGATCAAGGGATCTGTGGCTTTCCCTCGAGGCTTTCCACGAGGCGTTCCCACGAGGCTTTCCCACAGGACTATCCCACGCGCCACCGTCGTGTGAGTCGATCCTCGGCTTGAAAGTCGAGGCAGTGCAGGCGAAAACAGGTTTCCCTGGAATGGACTGAGACATCTGGGGGACTCTGGGAATGGTGGCACGACCCTGGAGTTCCTCTTGCCTTTCCTGTGGAGAGCGCCTCCTCTTGAGATGCGAAGGGAACGCCCGGAATTCTTTCCTGACCACGCAGGCGACAGGATCATTTCTCTCGAGCAAGAGTAGGAAACGGGCTCCTCTGGATGTGGGCAGAACTCTCGTGCTTCTCTCGAGTGGAGACGGGTATGTCAGGGAACTTCTTGAGTTGCAGGAAGGGGTGAAGGACCCTTTGGAAGTTCCAGATGTTAGGGTGTGATTAGACTCAAGACGCCTGAGCGGAAATGGCCTCATCTCGCCTGGTGGGGAGAACCTCCTGGATTTTCTCGAGTTGCGGCAGGTGCTCTCGACTTACGTCGGGGACCTCAGGGACCCGCTCTGTGGACTCAGGAAAGGCCAGTCCCATGAGAGTTGTTCGGGGCCTATCAGGATTCCTCTCCCCTCGATGCAGGGGCATAAGATCTTGTGTGGAGTCGGTGCCGGAACCTGAGCATTCCTCTCCAGTGCTGACATGGATCTTGGGGTACTTCTGGAGTCTCCCCAGGGGAGTCAGTGCTCGTCTCTAGTGGGGGCATGCATGTGCGCTTTCCTCCCGAGCTGTAGCAGCAGTGTCACACTTTACTTCGCGTGGATCAAGGGATCAGGGCTTTCCCTCGAGCTTTCCCACGAGCATTTCCCACGAGGCTGTCACACAGGGCTGTCCACGTGCCAACGTGGTGGTGTGAGTCGATCCTCGGCCTTTAAAGTCAAGGCAGTGCAGGGAAACAGGTTTCCCTGGAATGGACTAAGACATCTGGGGGGACTCTGGGAATGGTGGCACGACCCTGTAGTTCCTCTCGCCTTTACTGTGGAGAGCGCCTCCTCTTGAGATGTGACGGAACGCCGGGAATTCTTTCCCAACCACACAGGGAAAGGATCCTCCTCTCGAGCTAGGAGGCGGAAAAAGTGGCTCCTCTGGATGTGGGTGGGACTCTCCTGCTTCTTCTCTAGTGGAGACGGGTATATCAGGAACCTCTTGAGTTGCAGCAAGGGTGTGAAGGACCCTTTGGAAGTTCCAGAGGTTAGGTGTGATTAGACTCGAGACGCATCAGGGGAAAAGGGCCTCATCTCGCCTGGAGGGGAGAACCTCCTGGAGTTTCTCGAGTTGCGGCAGGTGCTCTCGACTTACGACGGGGACCTCAAGGACCCGCTCTGGTGGACTCAGGAAAGGCCAGTCCCCATGCGAATTGCTCGTAGGCCTCTCGGGATTCCTCCCTTCAATGCCGGGGCCTAAGATCTTGTGTGGAGTCGGTGTCGGAACCTGAGGATTCCTCTCAATTGCGCCATGGATCTTGGGGTACTTCTGGAGTCTCCCCAGGGGAGTCAGTCCTCGTCTCGATTCGGGGGCATGCACGTGTGCTTTCCTCCGGAGCTGTAGCAGCAGTGTCGCGCTTCCCTTCGCGTGGATCAAGGGATCTGTGGCTTTCCCTCGAGCTTTCCCACGAGGCTTTTCCACATGGATGTCCCACGTCCCACCGTGGTGTGAGTCGATCCTCGGCTTGAAAGTCGAGGCAGTGCAGGGAAAAACGTTTCCCTGGAATGGACTGAGACATCTGGGGGACTCTGGGAATGGTGGCACGACCCTGGAGTTCCTCTCGCCTTTCCAGTGGAGAGCGCATCCACTTGAGATGCGACGGGGAATGCCGGGAATTCTTTCCCGACCACGCAGGGAAAGGATCCCTCCCCTCGAGCTAGGGGGCGGAAACGGGGCTCCTCTGGATGTGGGCGGGACTCTCGTCCTTCCTCTGGAGTGGAGACGAGTTATGTCGGGGAACTTCTTGAGTTGCAGCAAGGGTGTGAAGGACCCTTTGGAAGTTCCAGATGTTAGATGTGATTAGCCTCGAGACGCCTCAGCGGAAATGGGCCTCATCTCGCCTGGAGGGGAGAACCTCCTGAGATTTTCTCGAGTTGCGGCATGTGCTCTCGACTTACGACGGGGATCTCAGGGACCCGCTCTGGTTGGCCTCAGGAAAGGCCAGTCCCCATGCGAGTTGCTCGGGGTCCTCTCGGGATTCCTCTCCCGTCGATGCCAGGACCTAAGACCTTGTGTGGATTCGGTGCCGGAACCTGAGGATTCCTCTCCAGTGCCGACATGGATCTTGGGGTACTTCTGGAGTCTCCCCAGTGGAGTCAGTCCTCGTCTCGCGTGGGGGCATGCACGTGCGCTTTCCTCCCGAGCTGTAACAGCAGTTTCACGCTTCCATAGGCGTGGATCAAGGGATCTGTGGCTTCCGCTTGAGGCTTTCCCCGAGGATTTCCCACGAGACTTTCCCACAGGGCTGTCCCACGAGCCACCGTGGTGTGAGTCGATCCTCGGCTTGAAAGTCGAGGCAGTGCAGGGAAAACAGGTTTCCCTGGAATGGACTGAGACATCTGGGGGACTCTGAGAATGGTGGCACGACCCTGGAGTTCCTCTCGCCTTTCTTGTGGAGAGCGCCTCCTCTTGAGATGCGACAGGAACGCCCGGGAATTCTTTCCCGACCACGCAGTGAAAGGATGCCTTCTCTCGAGCTAGGTGGCGGAAACGGGGCTCCTCTGGATGTGGGCGGGACTCTCGTGCTTCCTCTCGAGTGGAGACGGGTATGTCGGGGAACTTCTTGAGTTGCAGCAAGGGTGTGAAGGACCCTTTGGAAGTTCCAGAGGTTAGGTGTGATTTGCCTGGAGACGCCTCACCGGAAATGGGCCTCATCTAGCTGGAGGGAGAACCTCCTGGATTTTCTTGATTTGCGGCAGGTGCTCTCAACTTTCCACGGGACCTCAGGGATCCGTTCTGGTGGCCTCAGGAAAGGCCAGTCCCCATGCGAGTTGCTCGGGGGCCTCCCGGATTCCGCACCCGTCGATGGCGGGGCATAAGACCTTGTGCGGAGTCGGTGCTGGAACCTGAGGATTCCTCTCCCGTGCCGACATGGATCCTGAGGTACTTCTGGAGTCTCCCCAGGGGAGTCAGTCCTCGTCGCGAGTGGGGCATGCACGTGCGCTTTCCTCCCGAGCTATAGCAGAAGTGTCACGCCTCCCTTCGCATGGATCAAGTTATCTGTGGCTTTCGCTTGAGGTTTCCCTCCCACGACGGCTTTCCCACGAGGCTTTTCCACAGGGCTGTCCCACCTCCACTCTGAGAGAAGCACGAGAGTCCCGACATCCAGAGGAGCCCCGTTTCCGGGGTGGCGGGGGGGGGGCCCTCCTAGCTCGATGAGGGGCATCCTTTCCCTGCCGATTGATCGGAAAGAAATTCCCGGTTTCCGTTCATGCTCCACAAGAGGAGCGCGCTCTCCACAGTGAAAGGCGACTGAGGAATTCCAGGTCCGTCACCATTCCCCTGAGTCCCGCCCGATATCTCATCCATTCCAGGGAAACCTGCTTCTTCCCTGCACTTGCCTCGACTTGTAAAGCCGAGGATCGACTACACCCACGGTGTGCTCGTGACGCTTACAGCCCTGTCGGAATAGCCTCGTGGAAGGCCTCGGAGGGAAAGCCACAGATCCTTGCATCACGCGAAGAAGGCACAGAAACCTGCTGCTACAGCTCCGGAGGGAAAGCGACGTGCAATGCCCACGAATCGAGACGAGGAGCTGATCTCCCCCTGGGGAGGACTACCAGAAGTACCCCAAGATCCATGGCAGCATTGAGAGGAATCCTCTAGGTTCCGACACCGACTCACACAATGATCTGTAGGCCCCGGGCATTACTATTGGACGCGAATCCCCCGAGAGGCCCCTACGCAGCGTACTCCGCATTGGGAGACTGCGCCTCTTACTGAGGCCACGAGAGTGGGTCCCTCGAGGTCCCCGTCTAAGTCGAGAGCACTGCCCGCCAACTCGGAGAAAATCCAGGAGGTTCTCCCCTGCAGGCCGAGATGAGGCCCATTTCCGCTAAGGCTGTCCTCGAGGCTAATCACACCCTAACCTTCTGGACTTCCAAAGGCGTCCTTCACACCCTTGCTGCAACTCAAAAGTTCACCGACCATTTACCCGCTCCACTCGAGAGAAGCCACCATAGTTCCGCCATCATCCAGAGGTGCCCCGTTTCCGCCCTCATAGCCTCGTGAGAGGAGGGATCCTGTCCTGCCGTAGGTAGGGAAAAAATTCCGGTATTCCGCGTCGCATCCCCAAGAAGGAAGCGCGCTCTCCAGCAGAAAGGCGAGAGGAACTCACGGGTCGTTCACCATTCCCAGCAGTCCCCAGACTGTCTCAGTCCATTTCCGGGGAAACGTGTTTTCCCTGCACAGCCTCGACTTTCTCAAGCCTGAGGCATCGGACTCACACCCCACGGTGCAGAGGGGACAGGCCGTGTGGGACGAAAGCCCGGGAAAAGCCTGCGTCGGGAAAGCCTCGAGGGAAGGCCACAGATCCCTTGATCCACGCGAAGGGAAAGTGCGACACTGCTGCTACAGCTCGCGGCAGGGAATAGCGCACGGTGCATGCCTCCCACTCCGAGACGAGGACCTGACTCCCCTGGAGAGTACTCCAGTTTAAGTTACCCCAAGATCCCATGTCAGCCACTGCAGAGAGGAATCCTCAGGTTCCCGCGGCACCGACTCTACACAAGATCTTAGGCCCTGGCATCGATGGGACGGCGAATCCTGATGAGTGTCGGCCCGAACAATCGCTATGAAGGGACTGGCCTTTCATGAGGCCCACCAAGCGGGTGGTTCCCTGAGGTCGCCGTCGTGAAGTCGACCAGCACCTACTTGCATCTCAGAGAAAATCCATTCGAAGGTTCTCCCTCCAGGCGAGATGAGACCCATTTTGTGCTGAGGCGTCTGAGGCGCTAATACAGTATCTAAACCTCTGGGAACTTCCAAGGGTCCTTCACAACCTTCTGCAAACTCAAGAAGGTTGCTCGACATACCCGTGCTCCACTCTCGAAAAAGCACGGAGAGTCCCGCCCACATCCAGTAGGAGCCCGTTTCTCCGCCTCTAGCTCAGAGGAGGATCCATTCCCTGCGTGTTCGGCACAGAATTCCGTCGTTCTTTAGTCGCATCTCAATGAGGAGCGCCTCCACAGGAAAGGCGATTGAAGGGAAACCAGGGTTCGCTGCCACATTCCAGAGTCCCCAGATGTCTCAGTCCATCCCAGGAAAACTGTTTTTTCCCTAGCACTGCCTCGACTTTCAAGCCGAGGATCGATCTGTCACACCACTGGGTCACTGGGACAGCCTGAGGAGAAAGCCTCGGTGGGCAAAGCTTTTCGTGGGAAAAGCCTCGAGGGAAAGTTCACAGATCCCTTTGATCCACGCGAATGGGAACCTAAGGTGACACTGCGCTGCCTTACAGCTCAGGGAGGAAAGCGGCAAGGAGCAATGGCCCTCAGTCGAGACCTGAGGTCTGACTCCCTGGGGAGACCCGAAGTACCCAAAGATCCATGTTGGCAACTGGGAGGAATCCTGAGGTTCCGCGACACTGACTCGACACAAGGTCTTAGCGACCAGCTTCAACGGGAGAGGAATTCCGAGATGCGCCCCGAGCAACTCGTATGCGGGACTTGGCCTTTTCCTGAGGACCCCAGAGCGGTCCCACTTGGAGATTCCCCATCGTAAGTCGAGAGCACATGCCGCAACTCGAGAAAATCTAGGAGATTCTCCCTCTCCAGCGAGATGAGGCCCATTTTCCGCTGATGGCGTCTCGAGCTGCTGAATCACATCTAACACTCTGGACTTCCAAAGGGTCCTCTTCACACCCTTGCCCCTGCCCAACCTCAAGAAGTTCCCGACATTATCGTCTCCACTCCAGCCAGGAAGGACGAGCGGAGTCCCGCACCACATCCAGGTCGAGGCCCGTTTTCCGCCCCCTTGCCGAGGGGAGGGATCCTTCCCTGCGGTGGTGAAAGAATTCCCGGCTTGTCCCAGTCGCATCTCAAGTGGATAGCGCTCTCCACTGAAGGCGCATGAGGACTCAGGGTCGTCGCCACCATTCCCTGAGTCCCCAGATTATTCTCAGTCCATTTCCAGGAAACCTGTTTCTCTGCACTGTTTCGACTTTCAAGCCCGGAGGATCGCACTCACACCACGGTGGCACGTTGGGACAGCCTTGTGGGAAAGCCTCGTCGAAAAAGCTCTTTCAGGGAAAGGCCGCGAGTGGAAAGCCACAGATCCTTGATCCCTCGATTGCGGAAGCATAGACACTTAGCTGCTTTACAGCTCGGGAGGAAAAGCACACGATGCATGCCACGACTCGAGACGAAAAGACTTGACCTCCCCTGGGGAGACTCCAGAAGTACCCAAGCATCCATGTCAGCACTGGAGAGGAATGCTCAGGTCCTGGGCACGCAGCTCCACACATCGGTCTTTAGGCCCGGCATCGCCGGGAGAGGAATGCGAAGAGGCCCCGAGCAACTCGCCATGGGGACTGGCCTTTCCTGAGGCCACCAGCAGCGGGTCCCTGAGGTCCCCATCGTGTAAGTCGAGAGGACTGCCTGCAACTCTGAAGAATATCCAGGGAGGTTGCTCCCCTTCCACGGGGAGATGAGCCCATTTCCGCTGCGATGGCGGTCTCCGGGCTATCACACCTAAACTCGGGTACTCCCAAAGGCCGTCCTTCACACCCTTGCTTGAACTCAAGCAAGTTCTCCGACATACCCTTCATCCACTCGAGGTAATGCCACGATGATTCCCGCCCACACCCAGAGGAGCCCCCGTTTCCGGGCCTCCTAGCTCGATGAGGTAGGAATCCTTTCCCTGCGTCTTCCGGAAACAGAATCCCGGCATTTCCCGTCGCATCTCAAGAGGAGGCGCTTCTCAAAGGAAAGCGCGAGAGGAACTCCAGTGGTCGTCCCACCATTTCAGAGTCCCCAGGATGTCCTCAGTCCATTCCAGCGGAAACGATGATTTTCTCTGCACTGGCTCTCGAACTTTCATGCCGGAGTGATCGACTTCACACCACGGGTGGCACGTGGCACAGCCCTGTTGGGCAAAGTCTCAGTGGGAAAGGCCTACGTCGGAAAGCTCTCATGCGGAAGCCTCATCGCCGAAAGACCTCAGAGGGAAAGCCCCTGATCCCTGATCCACGCGAAGAGAAGTGTGATGACCCACCTCTGCTAACAGCTCCGGGCAGGAAAGCGCACTATTGCAGCCCCCACTAGAGACGACGCACTGATCCCTGCGGGAGACTCCAGAAGTACCCAAATCCATGTTCAAGCACTGGAGAGGCACTTAGCCTCAGGTTCCGGCACACGGACTCCACACAAGATCTTATCCCCTTGCAATCAGAGGGGAGGAGGAATCCTGAGTTAGGCTCCTCCGAAACAACTCTCATGGCGGATGGCCTTTCCTGAGTTCACCACGAGCGGAGTCCCTCAGGTCCCCGACGTAGCTCGCGATGAGCACCTGCCCGCAATCTGAGAAAAATCCATGGTGACGGGTCCTCTCCCCTCCAGGCGAAAAGATCAGGCCAATTTGCTCCGCTTCAGGCTGTCTTTAGAGGTCTAAGTCACACCTACACTGGAACTTCCAACAGGGTTCCTTCACACCCTTCCGCAACTCAAGAAGTTCCCTGACATACCCGTTCACTCGATGAGGAAGCACTGAGAGTTCTGCCACATCCAGATAGCGAGCCCCCGTTTCCTACTCTTGCTCGATGAGAAATGATCCTGTCCCTGCGTGGTCGGGAAAGAGCATCTCCCGGGTTTCCTTCGCATCTCAAAAGAGGAGGCGCTCTCCACCAGGAAAGGCAAGAGGAACTCCAGGGTCGGTGCCACATTACAGAGTCCCGCCAGATGTCTCAGTCCATTCCACGGGCAACCTGTTTTCCCTGCACTGCGCTCGGACTTTCTTCATACGTCCAGAGGATCGCACTCACACGACGGTGGCACGTGGATTAGCCCTGTCGAAAGCCTCGGTGGGAACGGTCCTCGTAGGAAAGCCTCGACGGCGAAAGCCACAGAATCCCTTGATATATGCGTAGAGGGAAGAGTGACACTGCTGCCTACAAGCTCGAGAGGAAGCTCCACCGTTGCAATGCCCCCACTAGAGACGAGGACTGACTCCCCTTGGGAGACTCCAGACGCTACCCCAAGCAGTCCATTCAAGCACTGGAGGGGAAACCTCGGTTCCGGCGGCACCGTACTCCACACAACGGTGCTTAGTCCCGGCAATCGACGGGGAGAGGAATCCGAGTGGCCCCCGTGCAACTGGGCATGGGGACTTGCCTTTATTTTTTGTTTTTTTCCGTTTTTTTTTTTTTTTTTTTTTTTTTCTGAGGCCACGCAGAGCGGGGTCCCTGACGGTCCCCGATTCGTAAGTCGTGAGAGCCACCTGCCGCAACTCGAGAAATCCAGGAGGTTCATCCCTTGCATCGAGATGAGGCCCCATTTCGCTAAGGCGTCTCGAGGCTAATAACACCTACCTCTGGAACTTCCATAAGGGTCCTTCCAGCACCCTTGCTGCAAGCTCAAGAAGTATCACCGAATACCCGACTCCACCTCGACGAGCGCGAAGCACCATATTCCCCATTCTCATGAGGTGCCCGTTTCCGCGCTCATAGCGTCGAGATGGAGCGGATCCGTAATCCTGCGTGGTAGGCGAAAAAATTCCCGGTATTTCCCGTCGCAATCCCAAGAAGAGGCCGCTCTACCGCAGGAAGGCGAGAGACCTCCAGGTGCGTTGCCACCATTCCCAGGTCCCCAGAATGTCTCAGTCCATTCCAGTGGGAACGGCTGTTTTCCCTGCCACCAGCCTCGATCTTTTCAAGCTTGAGGATCGACTCACACACGGTGGCAAGCAG
>NW_017194930.1:0-9125 GCF_001704415.2 Capra hircus
AGCAAGGGTGTGAAGGACCCTTTGGAATTTCCAGAGGTTAGGTGTGATTAACTTCGAGACGCCTCAGCGGAAATGGGCCTCATCTCGCCTGGCGGGAGAACCTCCTGGATTTTCTAGAGTTGCGGCAGGTGCTGTCGACTTACGACGGGGACCTCAGGGACCTGCTCTGGTGGCCTTAGGAAAGGACAGTCCCAAGCGAGTTGCATGGGGGCCTCTCGGGATTCCTCTCCCGTCGATGCCGGGGCCTAAGACCTTGTGTGGAGTCCGTGCCGGAACCTGAGGATTCCTCTGCAGTGCTGACATGGATGTTGGGATACTTCTGGAGTCTCCCCAGGGGAGTCAGTCCTCGTCTCGAGTGGGGTCATGCACGTGCGCTTTCCTCCGGAGCTGTAGCAGCAGAGTCACACTTCCCTATGCGTGGATCAAAGCATCTGTGGCTTTCCCTCGAGGCTTTCCCATGAGGCTTTCCCACGAGGCTTTCCCACGAGGCTTTCCCACAGGGCTGTCCGACGTGCCACCCTGGTGTGAGTCGATCCTCGGTTTGAATGTCGAAGCACTGCAGGGAAAACAGGTTTCCCTGGAATGGGACTGAGACATCTGGGGACTCTGGGAAAGGTGGCACGACCCTGGAGTTCCTCTCGCCTTTCCTGTGGAGAGCGCCTCCTCTTGAGATGCGACGGGAACGCCGGGATTTCTTTCCCGATGACGCAGGGAAAGGATCCCTCCTCTCGAGCTAGTAGGCAGAAACGGGGCTCCTCTGGATATGGGCGGGACTCTCGTGCTTCCTCTCGAATGGAGACGGTATGTCGGGGAACATCTTGAGTTTGGCAGCCAGGGTGTGAAGCACCGTTTGGAAGTTCCAGAGATTAGGTGTGATTAGCCTCGAGACGCCTCAGCAGAAATGGGCCTCATCTCGCCTGGAGGGGAGAACCTCCTGGATTTTCTCGAGATAGGGCAATTGCTCTCGACTTACGACGGGGACCTCAAGGACCCGCTCTGGGGGCCTCAGAAAAGGCCAGTCCCCATGCGAGTTGCTCGGGGCCTCTCGGGATTCCTCTCCCGTCGATGTCGGGGCCTAAGACCTTGTGTGGAGTCGGTTGCCGGAATCTGAGGTTTCCTGTGCAGTGCTGACATGGATCTTGGGGTACTTCTGGAGTCTTCCCAGGGGAGTTAGTCCTCGTCTCGAGTGGGGGCATGCACCTGCGCTTTCCTCCCTAGCTGTAGCAGCAGTGTCATGCTCCAGTCGTGTGGATCAAGGTATCAGTGGCTTTCCCTCGAGGCTTTCCCACGATGCTTTCCAGCAAGGCTTTCCCACGAGGCTTTCCCACAGGGCTGTCCCACGTGCCACGGTGTTGTGAGTCGATCCTCGGCTTGAGAGTCGAGGTAGTGCAGGGAAAACAGGTTTCCCTGAAATGGACTGAGACATCTGGGGGACTCTGGGAATGGTGGCACGACCCTGGAGTTCCTTTCGCCTTTCCTGTGGAGAGCGCCTCCTCTTGAGATGCGACGAGAACGCCGGGAATTCTTTCCCGACCACGCAGGGAAAGGATCCCTCCTCTAGAGCTAGGGGGCTGAAACGGGGCTCCTCTGGATGTGGGCGGGACTCTCGTGCTTCCTCTCCAGTGGAGACGGGTATGTCGGGGAACTTCTTGAGTTGCAGCAAGCGTGTGAAGGACCCTTTGGAAGTTCCAGAGGTTAGGTGTGATTAGCCTCGAGACGCCTCAGCGAAATGGGGCTCACCTCGCCTGGAGGGGAGGACCTCGTGGATTTTCTCGAGTTGCGGCAGGTGCTCTCGACTTACGACAGGGACCTCAGGGACCCGCTCTGGTGGTCTCACGAAAGGCCAGTCCCCATGCGAGTTGCTCGGGGGCCTCTCGGGTTTCCTCTCCCGTCGAAGCCGGGGCCTAAGATCTTATGTGGAGTCTGTGGCAAAACCTGAGAATTCCTCTCCATTGCTGACATGGATCTTGGGGTACTTCTGAAGTCTCCCCAGGGGAGTCAGTCCTTCTCTAAGTGGTGGCATGCACGTGCGCTTTCCTCCCGAGCTGTAGCAGCAGTGTCACGCTTCCCTTCGCGTGGATCAAGGGATCTGTGGCTTTCCCTCGAGGCTTTCCCAGGAGGCTTTTCCACGATGCTTTCCCACAGGGCTGTCCCACGTGCCACCGTGGTGTGAGTCGATCCTCGGCTTGAAAGTCCAGGCAGTGCAGGGAAAACAGTTTTCCCTGGAATGGACTGAGAAATCTGGGGGACTCTGGGAATGGGGGAACGACCCTGGAGTTCCTCTCGCCTTTCCCGTGGAGAGCGCCTCCTCTAGAGATGCAACGGGAACGCCGGAAATTCGTTCCCAACCCTGCAGGGAAAGGATCCCTCCTCTCGAGCTAGGAGGCGGAAACGGCGCTCCTCTGGATGAGGGAGGGACTCTCCTGATTCCTCTCGAGTGGAGACGCGTATGTCGGGGAACTTCTTGAGTTGCAACAAGGGTGTGAAGGACCCTTTGGAAGTTCCAGAGGTTAGGTGTGATTAGCCTCGAGACGCCTCAGCGGAAATGGGCCTCATCTCGCCTGGAGGGGAGAACCTCCTGGATTTTCTCGAGTTGCGGCAGGTGCTCTCGACTTAGGACGGGGACCTCAGGGACCCGCTCTGGTGGCCTCAGGAAAGGCCAGTCCCCAGCGAGTTGCTCGGGAGCATCTCGGGATTCCTCTCCTGTCGATGCCGGGGTCTAAGACCTTTGTGTGGAGTCGGTGCCGGAACCTGAGGATTCCTCTCCAGTGCTGACATGGATCTTGGGGTACGTCTGGAGTCTCCCCAGGGGAGTCAGTCCTCGTCTCGAGTGGGGGCATGCACGTGCGCTTTCCTCCCGAGCTGTAGCAGCAGTGTCACGCTTCCCTTCGCGTGGATCAAGGGATCTGTGGCTTTCCCTCCAGGCTTTCCCATGAGGCTTTCCCACAGGGCTGTCCCACGTGTCACCGTGGTGTGAGTCGATCCTCGGCTTGAAAGTCGAGGAAGTGTAGGGAAAACAGGTTTCCCTGTAATGAACTGAGACATCTGGGGGACTCTGGGAATGGTGGCACGACCCTGGAGTTCCTCTCGCCTTTCCTGTGGAGAGCGCCTCCTCTTCAGATGCAACGGGAACGTCGGGAATTCTTTCCCGACCACGCAGGGAAAGGATCCCTCCTCTCGAGCTAGGAGGCGGAAATGGGGCTCCTCTGGATGTGGGCGGGACTCTCGTGCTTCCTCTCGAGTGGAGACGGGTATGTCGGGGAACTTCTTGAGTTGCAGCAAGGGTGTGAAGGACCCTTTGGAAGTTCCAGAGGTTAGGTGTGATTAGCCTTGAGACACCTCAGCGGAAATGGGCCTCATCTTGCCTGGAAGGGAGAACCTCCTGGATTTTCTCAAGTTGGGGCAGGTGCTCTCGACTTAAGACGGGGACCTCAGGGACCCGCTCTGGTGGCCTCAGGAAAGGCCAGTCCGCATGCGAGTTGCTCGGGGGCCTCTCGGGATTCCTCTCCCGTCGATGCCGGGGCCTAAGACTGCCGGGAGCCAGTGTGAGGAAGCCCGCCCGTGATAAGGTTATGAGGAAGGAAGCTGACATACGCAAGGCGTGCTCAGACTTCAGGGATCCCTCTGGAAATTTTTAAGCACGTACCCCAACAAAAATCTGCCGGTTTTTATGCTCTGCTTTTTCACTCTTCTGACCTTTTCTGGAAAAAGTCAATTCAGGCCGTTAGTCTTCTGCATTTGAAAGAGTGTTTCAATCCAAAAACCCTCTGATTTCTTTCTAGCCTGCCTGTAGGACTCGTACAGCTGCGCTTGTGATTGTTTGAGGCCTCCTGACCGCAGGAGGCACAGGAAGCTTAAAACATCCTAGGAATGCCGGAGCTTCCGAGGAGTCAAAATCTTTAGAATAGGACTGATTAAAAGTTTCATTTTTTGGGTCAATGCTTGCTGCCAAATTTTCATATCCTTTATTTTTAGATATAGTTGGTATATAGAAAAACAAGTAGCAGACCTGGTATTAGCAACATTAGATCTTTGAGTTAAGTACCTTCTTTGTTATAACCCACTGCACCTTTGTTCTATAGAGATGTAACTTTAATGCTTTAAGGAGATGCAGATTAAAGAAAAACACTTCAGGGGAAACAAAATTAACATTCATTAAGGAAGAGAGCCAAAAAGTGTTAACAAGCCTCTTGGCCAGAAGATAATGTAAATCACCTGAGACCTTTTGTATACAAAATGATATACAGAAAGAATCTGGGTTGCGAACACTACATAATTTTGTGTTATCCATTGATCTCCATGTTTTATCAAAAGTATAAAAGGCCTTCTGAACAATAAAGGAGGAGGCCAGGGGCCGGGGGCCAGTTTCTCGGACCAGCTTCTCGAACTAGTCTCTCAGCCTGGTTTCTTGGGACTCTGGCTCCCCCCGTGTCTTTCTCTCTCTTTCTTCTTCTCTACCTTTCCTTCTCTCTGCTCTTTACTATAACTTCAGGCTGAATCTCCACCTGGAGTGCGGAGGCTCGCCAGGTCTACTTACTTGCCCTGGCTGTTAAGACCCGCACGAAAGGGAGCTTAAGGCGAGGCACCCTTAGATATTCAAGCGGGCGCCGGAGGCCCAAAGTAGGTGGTGCAAATTCCTTGTCTGGAATTTTATTGGCCGTCCGCGTAAACCAAGCTATTCAGCCCTCTTCCTCCACTTAATCTTCTTACTACACTATAGTTTCCTAATCTAATCTTACATTAATAAATAAACAAGTCTTTCCACGCCAACGCCGTCCACCCTTCGAATTCCCTGGATCCACCGGGGCTGGACCCCGGCATAAGACCTCGTGTGGAGGCGGTGCCGGAACCTGAGGATTTCTCTCCAGTGCTGACATCGATCTTGGGGTACTTCTGGAGTCTCCCCAGGGGAGTCAGTCCTGGTCTCGAGTGGGGGCATGCACGTGCGCTTTCCTCCTGGAGCTGTAGCAGCAGTGTCACGCTTCCCTTCGCGAGGATCAAGGGATCTGTGGCTTTCCCACGAGGCTTTCCCACAGGGCTGTCCCACGTGCCACCGTGGTGTGAGTCGATCCTCGGCATGAAAGTCGAGGCAGTGCAGGGAAAACAGGTTTCCCTGAAATGGACTGAGACATCTGGGGGACTCTGGGAATGGTGGCACGACGCTGGAGTTCCTCTCGCCTTTCCTGGGGAGAGCGCCTCCTCTTGAGATGCGACGGGAATGCCGGGAATTCTTTCCCGACCACGCAGGGAAAGGATCCCTTCTCTCGAGCAAGAGGCGAAAACGGGGCTATTCTGGATGTGCGCGGGACTCTCGTGCTTCCTCTCGAGTGGAGACGGGTATGTCGGGGAACTTCTTGAGTTGCAGCAAGCGTGCGAAGGGCCCTTTGGAAGTTCCAGAAGTTAGGTGTGATTAGCCTCGAGATGCCTCAGCGGAAATGGGCCTCATCTCACCTGGAGGGGAGAACCTCCTGGATTTTATCGAGTTGCGGCAGGTACTCTCGACTTACGACAGGGAACTCAGGAACCCGCTCTGGTGGCGTCAGGAAAGACCAGTCCCCATGCGAGTTGCTCGGGGGACTCTCGAGATTCCTCTCCCATCGATCCCGGGGCCTAAGACCTTGTGTGGAGTAGGTTGCGGAAACTGAGGATTCCTCTCCAGAGCTGGCATGGATCTTGGGGTACTTCTGGAGTCTCCCCAGGGGAGTCAGTCCTCGTCTCGAGTGGGGGTTTGCACTTGCGCTTTCCTCCCGAGCTGTAGCAGCAGTGTAACGCTTCCCTTCGCTTGAACCAAGGGATCTGTGGCTTTCCCTCGAGGCTTTCCCTCCAGGCTTTCCCACAAGGCTTTCCCACAGGGCTGTCCCGCGAGCCACCTTGGTGTGAGTCGATCCTCGGCTTGAACGTCCAGGCAGTGCAGGGAAAACTGGTTTCCCTGGAATGGACTGAGACATCCGGGGGACTCTGGGAATGGTGGCACGACCCTGGAGTTCCTCTCGCCTTTCCTGTGGAGAGCGCCTCCACTTGAGATGCGACGGGAACGCCGGGAATTCTTTCCCGACCATGCCAGGGAAAGGATCCCTCCTCTCAAGCAAAGAGGCAGAAACGGGGCTCCTCTGGATGTGGGCGGGACTCTCCTGCTTCCTCTCGTGTGGAGACGGGTATGTCGGGGAACTTCTTGAGTTGCAGCAAGGGTGTGAAGGACCCTTTGTAAGTTCCAGAGGTTAGGTGTGATTAGCCTCGAGATGCTCAGCGGAAATGGTCCTCATCTCGCCTTGAGGGGAGAACCTCCTGGATTTTCTCGAGTTGCGGCAGGTGCTCTCGACTCACGACAGGGACCTCAGGGACCCGCTCTGGTGGCTTCATGAAAGGCCAGTCCCCATGCGATTTGCTCGGGGGTCGCTCGGGATTCCTCTCCCATCGATGCCGGCCCTAAGACCTTGTGTGGGGTCGGTGTCGGAAACGGAGAATTCCTCTGCAGTGCTGACATGGATCTTGGTGTACTTCTGTAGTCTCCCCAGGGGAGTCAGTCCTCGTCTCCAGTGGGGGTATGCAGGTGGGCTTTCCTCCCGAGCTGTAGCAGCAGTGTCACGCTTCCATTCCCGTGGATCATAGGATCTGTCGATTTCCTTCTAGGCTTTCCCTTGAGGCTTTCCCACGACGCTTTCCCAGCAGGCTTTCCAACGAGGCTTTCCCCCAGTGATGTCCCACGTGCCACCGTGGTGTCAGTTGATCCTCGGTTTGAAAGTCGAGGCAGTGCAGGGAAAACAGGTTTCCCTGGAATGGACTGAGACATCTTGGGGACTCTGGGAATGGTGGCACGACCCTGGAGTTCCTCTCGCCTTTCCTGTGGAGAGCGCCTCCTCTTGAGATGCGACGGGAACGCCGGGAATTCTTTGCCGACCACCGAAAGGAAAGGATCCCTCCTCTCGAGCTAGGAGGCGGAAACGGGGCCCCTCTGTATGTGGGCGGGACTCTCGTGCTTCCTCTTGAGTGGTGACGGGTATGTCGGGGAACTTCTTGAGTTGCAGCAAGGCTGTGAAGGACCCTTTGGAAGGTCCAGAGGTTAGGTGTGATTAGCCTCGAGTCGCCTCAGCGGAAATGGGCCTCATCTCGCCTGGAGAGGACAACCTCCTGGATTTTCTCGAGTTGCGGCAGGTGCTCTCGACTTACGACGGGGACCACAGACCCCCTCTGGTGGCCTCAGCAAAGGCCAGTCCCCATGCGAGTTGCTCGGGAGCCTTTCGGGATTTCTCTCCCGTCGATGCCGGGGCCTAAGGTCTTGTGAGGAGTCGGTGCCGGAACCTGAGGATTCCTCTCCAGTGCTGACATGGATCTTGGTGTACTTCTGGAGTCTCCCCAGGGGAGTCAGTCCGCGTCCCGTGTGGGGGCATACACGTGCGCTTTCCTCCCGAGCTGTAGCAGCAGTGTCACGCTTCCCTTCGCGTGGATCAAGGGATCGGTGGCTTTCCCTCGAGGCTTTCCCACGAGGATTTCCCACGAGGCTTTCCCACAGGGCTGTCCCACGTGCCACCGTGGTGTGAGTCGATCCTTGGCTTGAAAGTCGAGGCCAGTGCAGGGAAAACACGTTTCCCTGGAATGGACTGAGACATCTGGGGGACTCAGGGAATGGTGCCACGACCCCTGGAGTTCCTCTCGTCTTTCCTGTGGAGAGCGCCTCCTCCAGAAATGCGACGGGAACGCCGGGAATTCTTTCTCGACCACGCAGGGAAAGGATCCCTCCTCTCCAGCTAAGAGGCGGCAATGGGGCTCCTCTGGATGTGGGCGGGACTCTCGTGTTTCCTCTCGAGTGGAGACGAGTATGTCGGGGAACTTCTTGAGTAGCAGTAAGGGTTGAAAAACCCTTTGGAAGTTACAGAGTTTAGGTGTAATTAACCTCGAGATGCCTCAGCGGAAATGGGCCTCATCACGCCTGGAGGGGAGAAACTCCTGAATTTTTTCGAGGTGCGGCAAGCGCTCTCGACTTTCGACGGCGACCTCATGGACCCGCTCTGGTGTCCTCAGGAAAGGCCAGTCCCCATGCGGGTTGCTCGGGGCCTCTCGGGATTCCTGTCTCGTCGATGCCGGGCCTAAGACCTTGTGTGGAGTTGGTGCCAGAACATGAGGATTCCGCTCCAGTGCTGACATGGATCTTGGGGTATTGCTGGAGTCTCCCCAGGGGAGTCAGTCCTCGTCTCGAGTGGGGGCATGCACGTGCGCTTTACTCCCAAGCTGTAGCAGCAGTGTCGCGCTTGCCTTAGCGTGGATCAAGGGATCTGTGGCTTTCCCTGGAGGCTTTCACACGAGGCTTTGCCACATGGTTGTCCACGTGCCACCGTGATGTGAGTCGATTCTCGGCTTGAATGTCGAGGCAGTGCAGGGAAAACAGGTTTCCCTGGAATGGACTGAGATATCTGGGGGACTCTGGAAATGGTGGCACGACCCTGGAGTTCCTCTCGCCTTTCCTGTGGAGAGCGCCTCCTCTTGAGATGCGACGGGAACGCCGGGATTTCTTTCCCGAACACGCAGGGAAAGGATCCCTCCTCTCGAGCTAGGAGGAGGAAACAGGGCTCTTCTGGATGTGGGCGGGACTCTCGTGCTTCCTCTTGAGTGGAGACGGGTATGTCGGGAACTTCTTGAGTTGCAGCAAGGGTGTGAAGGACCGTTTGGAAGTTCCAGACGTTAGGTGTGATTAGCCTCGAGACGCCTCAGCGGAAATCGGCCTCATCTCGCCTGGAGGGGAGAACCTCCTGGATTTTCTCGAGTTGCTGCACGTGCTCTCGACTTACGACGGGGACCTCAGGGACCCGCTCTGGTGGCCTTAGGAAGGGCCAGTCCCCATGCTAGTTGCTCGGGGGCCTCTCGGGTTCCTCTACCGTCGATGCCGAGGCCTAAGACCTTGAGTGGAGTTGGTGCACCAACCTGAGGATTCCTCTCCAGTGCTGACATGGATCTTGGGCTACTTCTGGAGTCTCCCCAGGGGAGTCTTTCGTCGTCTCGAGTGGGGGCATGCACGTGTGCTTTCCTCCCGAGCTGTAGCAGCAGTGTCACGCTTCCCTTCGCGTTGATCAAAGCAACTGTGGCTTTCCCTTGAGGCTTTCCCACGAGGCTTTCCCACAGGGCTGTCCCAC
>NW_017194931.1:0-9124 GCF_001704415.2 Capra hircus
GAACCGAACCACATCTCCTGCGTCTCCGTGCATTAACAGGTGGAGTCTTTACCACTGAGCCACCAGGGAAGCCCTCTGATATTTTGTTGAATAATATTTCCAATATGAGAATTGTAGAAATTTATTAGTTGGGCTTTTGGCCTTAGTATCCCTGGGTTGGGAATATCCCCTGGAGGAGGAAATGGCAACCAAATCCAGTGTTCTTGCCTGGAAAATCCCATGGACAGAGCCTGGTGGGCTACAGTCCATGGGGTCACAAAAGAGTCGGACACAACGACTAAACAACAACAAACCTTGTTTATAGCCATGCATTTTGAGTGTATTCATTTCTCCTTTAATATTTCTTCTCCTCCAGTAATGTTTGAAATAGGAAGGAGAGGTTTTAAAGTCATTATTGAATGGTATGGGTATAGAATCACAGTAGTGGACAATAACATCTCCATCGCTCTGTCTTTGATTCCTTTATGGAGAATACAGTTAAATGGTGGAAGGAAGCATTTTAGAATAGTATGACTAAATTAGCTATGGAAAGAAGAAATCAACAAAAGAGAATTTAGGAACAAATTGTAGAATGCCACCTGGGCTGATATTACATTTGAGATGCTCTGTTCAAAATGAAATATGCTCATTTTTATGTTGCCATAATGATTTCCTATGTTTTAAAATATCCCTATTCATACCCATATCATTTTAGGTTACAAATCTGTATCTAACTCAAAAATTCCCTAATGTTTAAGCATAAGTTGAGGCTAAATGTTAAGACCTTCTCAAACGTAGAGGTTTTGAATTTTGGAGCTGGCAGAGAACCTGAGACTCAGGAAATTGAGTGACGATTCCCACTTTATGCCAGAAACAGGCCTAGTGGGGCTTTGATTTTCTGATTACCCAAATAGTGCTTTTCCCACCACTCTGTTGTGGATAGCCATTTAAAAAAATTTTGTGATCCTAGAGCATTTGATCCCTGGATAGTTTGATGTGTAATCCTAGAACACTGAAATTTTTTATATAAAATTTGGCCTATGGGCCAAATCCAGCCTCCCATGTGTTTTATTTACTGTTTTATTGGAACATCAGTTAAGTCGCTCAGTCGTGTCTGACTCTTTGTGACCCATGAATCACAGCATGCCAGGCCTCCCTGTCTATCACCAACTCCCAGGGTCCACCTAAACCATGTCCATTGAGTCAGTGAGGCCATCAACCATCTTCCTCATCATCCCTTCTCCTCCTGCCCTCAATCTTTCCCAGCATCAGGGTCTTTTCCAATGAGTCAGCTCTTCACATCAGGTGGCCAAAGTACTGGAGTTTCAGCTTCAAAATCAGTCTACCAATGAACACCCAGGACTGATCTCTTTAGGATGGGCTAGTTGGATATCCTTGCAGTCCTAAGGACTCTCAATAATCTTCTCCAACACCACAGTTCAAAAGCATCAATTCTTCTGTGCTCAGCTTTCTTTATAGTCCAACTCTCACATCCATACATAACTATTGGAAAAACCATAGCTTTGACTAGACAGACCTTTGTTGACAAAGTAATGTCTCTGCTTTTTAATATGCTATCTAGGTTGGTCATAGCTTTCCTCCCAAGGAGTAAGCATCTTTTTACATAGTTACACCCATTTATTTATTTACTGTCTATGGTGCTACAGTGGCAGAATGAGTAGTTATAGCAGAGATTGTATTACCTGCAGAGCTGAAGATATTTATTATCTGGACCTTCAGAGAAAAATTTGCCAGCCATTAGTCAGGATTAGTCAGGATGAATAAATCAGTTTTTAAAACTAACACTATTGATTTAAAATAAAATTGGAAGTTAAATGTGCTTTCTGAAAGAGTTTTAAGGGGTTGGCACATTGTTGAGAAATATGAATGATCTTTCATAAAATGCAAAACTATACCTGCCTTAAAAATAGAACCAGGGTTTCTAGGGACTCTTGAAGCTCCTGGACTTAGATTCTAGTCTCCAGAATGAAACCTGTGACTGACATAGCATGGGGACTGTCTCAGACTGTCATTGTTGTTGTGCTAACCTGGATGGAACTTGAACACTCACCAAATGTCCTTCTTGGCAGGTGGAGTGGATCCAACAACAAGTGGTGAAAAAACGGACCAAGAGGGATTATGACTTCAGCCGCACCCAGTCCACTTACTTCAATGATCCCAAGTGGCCAAGCATGTGGTATATGGTGAGTTCGGCTGCCCAGGGCCAGTGGCATCCTGTTGTGTGTTCAGCAATGTTGGGACCAGGAAGACAGAGAAACAATGAGCAGGGACTTTTTCCTGTTTCAGGACCCACCATTGGAGGTGGGTTATTGGCCTGTGCTATTTTCTGGATCTTTTTTGAAGTTAACTCTCTGGTTCTAAGAGGAAAGAGGGAAATTCTGATCCTGAAGGTGTTTCTCTTTGAGATCTTACTCTCTGTAGTAGCTTTGTAAGTTTGGGTCAGAAGATGGGAAAATAATACAAAGGGCAGACACCCTGAGACTTAGCAATAGTTGTGTTCAGCTCTGGTACACATCAACTCTACTCTGAAACCAGTCTGGTTAATGAATACTGACTCTTGGAAATCACTGAAATTACTTTGTTGGGTAGGTAACAGATTCCTAACTTGAGATATCTAAATGTACCTTCTCACTTTGGGTAACAATTTTCAAAAACTAGACTAGCAAAAAAATAGTTGAAAAGTGTTGACTTGTAGCTAGTTCAGTGGTTCAAGCCCACTCCAGTATTCTTGCCTGAAAAATCCTATGGACAGAGGAATTTACCTGGTGGACTACGGTCCAAAGAGTCACAAAGAATCAATCTTATGTGACTGAGCATGCACACAGTGGTTCAAGCAAAAACTTTCAGCAAGGGAAACTTAATGTGTTGGGAAGGATGATCTAGAAATTCGCTTGATGTTGCCTCCTTTGAAACTTTACTTCTCAAATATGTTTTATGTTTGTGATCCCTGAAAAATTGACTAGAATATGATACTTTATCATGAAATTTATATGTTATCAATTTGCTCTATAATCTGCAAAAGGACCTTAACTTTTTAAAAACTTTTTGAAAATCTTTATTATAAATTATTGCCAGAATTATCCCCCCAGTCTACCTTATTTTTTGCAGTCCCTGACCCTGCTTTTCTATACATCCATTGCATTCCAAACATGTGTCTCATGCTTTTCTGCCTCCTTGCATTTCATTCCTTCTTTCCAGAGTGGCCTTCTGTCCTGTCCCGCCTCCTCAGGTCAGAATTCTCCATCCCTCAGAGCGCACACCTGAGGCTGACTGTTTCATGTCTCCCGTGTCCTCATCTGTCGCTGTTTGTCCTTCTTCTGCTCTCCTGGGCCCGCTGTCTCTGCCATTCGTGACATCCTCCCCTTGGCGCTTTGTTTTATAGTTTTCATTGTATTTTAAAATCTCCTCTGTTACTTTGTGTTTGGGGGTCACTTACATCCTCCCATCTGAGAATGTAGCCTAGCACCTAGCAACACTAGGAATCTGTGTTCATTTGGAGATGGGTGAATGTGGCTGGCATTTCTCCCAGTTTCCCTCCTCTTAGTCTTACCCAGAAGTGGAAGGTTGTGGAAAGATTTTGGACCCCAACCAGAGTTTTACACAGAAAGCTCTTTCATGCATAAGGGGAAATAAAGGAGCCATAAAGCTAAGTTCAAAGGGAGATGAGACTCAAAACAGCATTTGAGTAGAAATCACCTGAGGGGACCCTGATGCTGGGAAAGATTGAAAGCAAAAGGAGAAGGGGGCGGCAGAAGATGAGATGGTTAGATAGCATTACCAACTTAATAGACGTGAGTTTGAGCAAACTCTGGGAGATAGTGGAGGACAGGGGAGCCTGGCATGCTACAATCCACGGGTCACAAATACTCAGACATGACTTAGTGACTAAACAACAACAATGAGGGGACAGTGAGACACTTGCCAGCTTATTAGCTCCAAGACCAAGAAAGAATGAACCACAAGGGAAGGCATTCGAGGGAGTGTTAGCAGGAGCTCAGGAGCATTTGTCTATGCTGACAAGATGATAAGGATGTAATAGGATTAAGAAGTAGAATGGAAGCAACATCCCCTTAGCACCTCTCTTCTAAAGGCCCAGGGGCAGTGAGACCCTCTTTGACTTGCATTTCTTTTTTGCAAGAAAGAACCACATTGCTATCTGCACATGTCCCAGTGGACAGTGCAGGTGGACCACAGCTCTCCCTGACCCTCTCATCACTCCAGCAGGGCAGGTTGAGCTGTTGCAGGAGCCATGGTCGAGCTGACTCCAAAGATTTCAGTGTGTATAGGGGAAGATCTCCTTACACCCGAGAACCTCTGCCGTTTCTTCGGAAATTCTCTTTTTGATGTGAAGAAAGGTTAAGACGGAAGAGCTTTTGTTTGGCCCTTTAAAATACTGGATGTTTTTCAACACATACTGATGGTAATGATTCAAATAGATCACGTTCGTTGAGCACTTAGCACATGCCAGGCAAGGTGCTTATACTTTAATGTTTTTATAATGTAGTTTAAACAGATGTGTGTTTAATACTGGCCCTGTGTTATAAGAGTTAGGAATCCAAGGCTCATAAAATTTAGATCATTCGCCTAAGATCACCCAACCAGAAAGTGATGAAACAGAGATGCCAAACCAGGCAGGTTGATGCGAGTCCCCAGGATGAACATGGCATCGTATCCCCACCCTTCTACTATTAGCAAACAACTGTAAGCGAGACACTACAGCCCTCCAGGAACTTCTAATCTGTCCATGGAGAAATGACTGAAGTTCAAGGAAGAATCATGGGTGCCATGTAGGATGGGCTAAGTGTCTTGGGAGCAGCCAAAGCACTTCAAAGCTTCCTATTAACTACATATTTTTTCCCTAATGAAAGCAATGGGAAATTGGTTACACACCTATGTTTATGTTGCTAGTACTGACGGAATTGAAGTCAGAACTTCAAGTCTGCAAACGTGGATTCAGTTCCCCATTACTTCGCTTATATGGCCATGGTTGAATCACTTAAACTCTTGTCAACTAGAAAATAAGAGTGTCTAGCTCTTAAGTTGAGTCAGTGACTGCTGTGTAACAAATCACAGAACTTAGTTTTTAAGAACAAGATCTTCTGAGTTCTGTGGGTCAGGCATGCAGAGAGGGCCCAGTGCTGATGACTTCTCTGTTCAGTGATGTCTGGGGCTTCAGTTGGAAGACTCAGAATTGTGACTGGAGTTGGAGGATCCACTGACAAGTTCACATGGCTGGTTCTTCTCCACCTGGGCCTCACTAGAGCGCTGCTTGAGTGGCTCCTTGACATGGCTCTATCCTCCCCCAGGGCAAACGATTTAAGAGGTTGTATCAGAGGGGGTGATGTCTTTTTATGATCTAATCTCAGAAGTTACTTCTGTAATTTTCTGTTGACCACATGTTTGAACTCTAATTCAGTGTAAGAGGGGACTACATAATGGTGTGTGTGCTAGGAGGCCAGAATGGTTAGGAAGCTGCTTACCATAATTAAATGAAATACTACGTGGGAAACCTTTAGCACAGTGCCTGGCAGTAGAAGACTCTTTAAAATAAATTATAATTGTTGTTCTTCTTTTGAATTACAATACATGCTATCTTCCTTTTATCCGTTTTCATTGCTACAGTTGAAAAAGGGTATGATCATATGTGCAGTGGACATCCTTCAGAGCGCTCAGAGATGTGTCATTGACACTGTTGAGATACAGTGCTGATTTCCTCCGTCCTTTTTCTGAGCCTGGGGCCCTGCTGCAGTGTTTTTTGAGGGTTACTTGGCAAACCTCCATAGGGTCCTGCCTTCGGCTCGTTAGCCTAGGCCTGGTCCTGTCAGTCTATATTTATCACAGGAGAACAGAGATTAAAGAATGGCATGAAGTGTGCCTGAGTGTCTCTTTTAATTAATTTAAAAGCTTTACCCCTGTCGCTCCTCCCCTTGGAAACTGGTATGTGAAACCATTATGTCCAGCCTTGAGGCCTGGGTAGTATATTCAGGGAAAGGTGCATTTACAAGAGTTTGTTATGGAGACAATGGCTGGCTAATTACTCCTCTGACCTGAAACGCTGTGCTCAGGCTTCCAGGAGCTGGCAGGGTCCAGTCCTAGAAACAGAACTCGCTTCTCATTGCATTGACAGACTCCAGCATCTCCTCTTTGTGAGCATGGTGGGAAGTGCTGAGGATTTAGGAAAACACGATCTGTACTTCCTTCAAAGATCAGTAAGGCAGAAGAGGAACATGTAAGTGCCAATGAGTTTGCTGGACCAACAATTCTGCCCTGCAGGTGTCTCTGGGATCATGTGCATACACCCAGCTCCATGGGCTTTGGGTTCTAGTTTTTGCTTATAGATTTGCTTCTTCTGTTAAAATGTCTTGAGTAGTAATGGATGCCCAAGCTTGGGTCCCCCTATAAGAGATTTTTATTTTTGGTATAGAGGAGGGCTCAGGCAGCAAGATTTCATAAGAATCCCCTGGTAAGTCTAGTAGGCAGCCAGGAATTCCGAGTTATTTATTCACTGCTCACATCTGGGATAAATGCTCAATGAATGCTGATGAAATACATAGATGAGTAAACTGGATATCAATGATCATCTTCATAGTTGAGAAAATAATCATCTTTGTCAAACATTTTGCCAAACTTTCACGTGTATTATCTTACTGCCAGTATTCCAGTGAGTTGGGACCTATTATTGTCTTTATTTTAGGGCTTCCTAGGTGGCACAAGAGGTGGAGAACCTGCCTGCCAATGCAGGTGACGCAAGAGATGTGGGTTTGATCCCTGGGTTGGGAAGATCCCCTGGAGGAGGGCATGAAAACCCACTCCAGTATTCTTGGCTGGAGAATCCTGTGGACAGAGGAGCCTGGCAGGCTACAGTCCACAGGGCCGCATAGTGTCAGACATAACTGAAGTGACTTAGCACACACACATGGATTGTCTTCATTTTACACTGAAGAAATTACAGAAGAGACAAGTAAGTTGTCCAGACTCACACTGTTTACCAGTGGGCAGATCCTGTTATTTGAACCCAGTCACTCTGACTTCAGAGGCTACACTTCCAACAATTGTGCCACTGGACTTCGTACTAATGGCATCACAAATCACCTGGAAGGATTACTGCCCACCCCTCTCAGGCCCCCCAATGGAAATTTGGGAATTTGCATTTCTAACAAGCTAGGGAAGGTGATGGAATTTTAGTTGAGCTATAAAGCAGAGACATTACGTTGTCAACAAAGGTCTGTCTAGTCAAGGCTATGGTTTTCCCAGTAGTCATGTATGGATGTGAGAGTTCGACTGTAAAGAAAGCTGAGCACCAATGAATTGATGCATTTGAACTGTGGTGTTGGAGAAGACTCTTGAGAGTCCCTTGGACTGCAAGAAGATCCAACCAGTCCATCCTAAAGGAGATCCATCAGTCCTGGGTGTTCATTGGAGGGACTGAGGTTAAAGCTGAAACTCCAATACTTTGGCCACCTCATGCGAAGAGTTGACTCATTGGAAAAGACCTGGTGGAGGAGAAGGGGCTGACAGAGGATGAGATGGCTGGATGGCATCACCGACTCAGTGAACATGAGTTTGGGTAGACTCCGGCAATTGGTGATGGATAGGGAGGCCTGGTGTGCTGTGGTTCATGGGGTCGCAAAGAGTTGGACACGACTGAGCAACTAAACTGAACTGCAATCTTAAAAGATGATGCTGTGAAAGTGCTGCACTCAATATGCCAGCAAATCTGGAAAACTCATCAGTGGCCACAGGCCTGGAAAAGGTCAGTTTTCACTCCAATCCTAAAGAAAGGCAATGCCAAAGAATGTTTAAACTACCGCACAATTGCGCTTATCTCACACTCTAGCAAAGTAACACTCAAAACTCTCCACGCCAGACTTCAACAATACACGAACTGTGAACTTCCAGATATTCAAGCTGGATTTAGAAGAACCAGAGATCAAATTGCCAACATCTGCTGCATCATCGAAAAAGCAAGAGAGTTCCAGAAAAATGTCTATTTCTGCTTTATTGACTGTGCCAAAGCCTTTGACTGTGTGGATCACAATAAACTGTGGAAAATTCTGAAACAGATTGGAAAGCAGACCACCTGACCTGCCTCCTGTGAAATCTGTATGCAGGTCAGGAAGCAACAGTTAGAACTGGACATGGAACAACAGACTGGTTCCAAATCGGGAAAGGCTGTATGTTGTCCCCCTGCCTATTTAACATATATGCAGAGTACATCATGAGAAACGCTGGGCTGGAAGAAGCACAAGCTGGAATCAAGATTGCTGGGAGAAATATCAATAACCTCAGATATGCAGATGACACCACCCTTATGACAGAAAGCAAAGAAGAAACTAAAGAGCCTCTTGATAAAAGTGAAAGAAAGTGAAAAAGTTGGCTTAAAGCTCAACATTCAGAAAACTAAGATCATAACATCCAGTCCCATTACTTTATGGCAAACAGATGGGGAAACAGTGAGAGAATTTGTTTTCTTGGGCTCCAAAATCACTGCAGATGGTGACTGCAGCCATGAAATTAAAAGACGCTTGCTCCTTGGAAGAAACGCTATGACCGACCTAGACAGCATATTAAAAAGCAGAGACATTACTTTACCAACAAAGGTCTGTCAAGTCAAAGCTATGGTTTTTCCAGTGGTCATGTATGGATGTGAGAGTTGGACTATAAAGAAAGCTGAGTACTGAAGAATTGATGCTTTTGAACTGTGGTGTTGGAAAAGACTCTTGAGAGTCCCTTGGACTGCAAGGAAATCCAACTAGTCAATTCTACAGGAAATCAGCTCTGAATGTTCATTGGAGGACTGATGCTGAAGCTGAAATTCAATACTTTGGCCACCTGATGTGAAGAGCTGATTCATTGGAAAAGACCCTGATGCTGGGAAAGATTGAGGCAGGAGGAGAAGGGACAATAGAGTACAGGATGGTTGGATGGCATTACCAACTCAATGGACACGAGTTTGAGTAGGCTTCAGAAGTTGGTGATGGACAGGGAAGCCTGGTGTGCTGCAGTCCACGGGGTCGCAAAGAGTTGGACATAGCTGAGCGACTGAACTGAACAAGTTCCGAATTGATGCTGATTTTATTTGACTCTCAGGACCACTTAGAGCTCTCCTTGCTCTAGCATATTT
>NW_017194932.1:0-9124 GCF_001704415.2 Capra hircus
CTTCCTGTGCAGCGCGCCTCCTCTTGAGATGCGTCGGAAACGTCGGAATTTTCTTTCCCGAGGAAGCAGGGAAGATCCCTTATCTCGAGCTTGGAGGCGGAAACGGAGCTCCTCTGGAGGAGGCCGGACCCTCGTGCTTCCTCTGGAGTGGAGACGGGTATATCGGGGAACCTCCTGAGTTGTAGCAAGGGTGTGTAGGACCCTTTGGAAGTTCCAGAGTTTAGGTGTGATTACTCTCGAGACGCCGCAGAGAAAATGGGCCTCATCTCGACTGGAGCAGAGAACCTCCTGGATTTTCTCGAGTTGTGGCAGGTGCTCTCGACATACGACCGTGACCTCAGGGACAGTGTAGCAGATGTGTCACGCTTCCCGTCGCGGGGATCAAGGGATCTGTGGCTTTCCCACGAGGCTTTCCCACAGGGCTGTCCCACGTGCCACCATGGTGTGAGTGGATCCTCGGCGTGAAAGTCGAGGCATTGCGGGGAAAACAGGTTCCTCTGAAATGGACTGAGATATCTGGGGGACTCTTGGAATGGTGGCACGACCCTGGAGTTCCTCTCGCCTTTCCTATTGAGAGCCCTTGCTCTTGAGAGGCCACGGGAACGCTGAAAAATCTTTCCTGACTAAGCAGGATAGGATCCCTCATCTCGAGCTACCAGGCGGAAACGGGGTTCCTCTGGATGTGGCGGGACCCTCGTGCTTCCTCTCGAGTGGAGACGGGTATGTCGGGGAACTTCTTGAGTTGCAGCAAGGACCCTTTTGAATTTCCAGAGTTTAGGTGTGATGAGCCTCCAGACGCCTCAGAGGAAATGGGCCTCATCTCGCCTGGAGCGGAGAACCTCCTGGATTTTCTAGAGTTGGGCAGGGTCTCTCGAGTTACGACGGGGACCTCAGGGACCCGCTCTGGTGGCCTCAGGAAAGGCCAGTGCCCATGGGAGTTGCAAGGGGGCCTTTCGGGATTCCTCTCCCGTCGATGTCGGGGCCTAAGACCTTGTGTGGAGTCGGGGCTGGAACCTGAGGATTCCTCTCCAGTGCTGACATGGATCTTGGGGTACTTCTGGAGTCTCTCCTGGGGAGTCAGTGCTCATCTCGTGTGGGGGCATGCACGTGAGCTTTCCTCACGAACTGTAGCGGCAGTGTCACACTTCCCGTCGCGGGGATCAAGGGATCTGTGGCTTTCCCTCGAGGCTTTCCGACGAGGCTTTCCCACAGGGCTGTCCCACGTGGGACATGCCATGGTGGAGTGAGTGGATCCTCGGCGTGAAAGTAGAGGCAGTGCAGGGAAAACAAGTTCCTCTGGAATGGACTGAGACATCTGGGGGTCCCTTGGAATTGTGGCACGACACTGGGGTTTCTCTCGCCTTTCCTGTTGAGAGCGCCTCTTCTTGAGATGCGACAGGAAAGCCGGGAATTCTTTCCAGACGAAGCAGGAAAAGAATCCCTAATCTCAAGCTACGAGGTGGAAACCAGGCTCCTCTGGATGTGGGCGGGACCCTCGTGCTTCCTCTCGAGTGGAGACTGGTATGTCGGGGAACTTCTTGAGTTGCAGCAAGCGTGTGAAGGACCCTTTGGAAGTTCCAGAGGTTAGGTGTGATTAGCCTCGAGACGCCTCAGCGGAAATGGGCCTCATCTAGCCTGGAGGGGAGAACCTCCTGGATGTTCTCGAGTTGCTGCAGGTGCTCTCGACTTAAGACGGGGACCTCAGGGACCTGCTCTTGTGGCCTCAGGAAAGGCCAGTCCCCATGCGAGTAGCTCGGGGGCCTCTTGGGATTCCTCTCCCCTTCGATGCCGGGGTCTAAGACCTTGTGTGGAGTCGGTGCTGGAACCTGAGGATTCTACTCCAGTGCTGACATGGATCTTAGGGTACTTCTGGAGTCTCCCCAGGGGAGTCAGTCCTACTCTCAGTGGGGGCATGCACGTGCGCTTTCCTCCCGCGTTGTAGCAGCAGTGTCACCCTCCCGTCGCGTGGATCATGGGATCAGTGGCTTTCCCTCGAGGCTTTCCCACGAGGCTTTCCCACAGGGCTCTCCACGTGCCACCATGGTGTGAGTCGATCCTCGGCTTGAAAGTCGAGGCAGTGCAGGGAAAACAGGTTTCCCTGGAATGGACTGAGACATCTGGGGGACTCTGGGAATGGTGGCACGACCCTGGAGTTCCTCTCGCCTTTCCTGTGGAGAGCGCCTCCTCTTGAGATGCGACGGAACGCCGGGAATTCTTTCCCGACCACGCAGGGAAAGGATCCCTCCTCTCGAGCTAGGAGGCGGAAACGGGGCTGCTCTGGATGTGGGCGGAACTCTCGTACTTCCTCTCAAGTGGAGACGGGTATGTCGGGGAACTTCTTGAGTTGCAGCCAGGGTGGGTAGGACCCTTTGGAAGTTCCAGAGGTTAGGTGTGATTAGCCTCGAGACGCGTCAGCCCAAATGGGCTCATCTCGCCTGGAGGGGAGAACCTCCTGGATTTTCTCGAGTTGCGGCAGGTGCTCTAGACTTAAGACTGGGACCTCAGGGACCCGCTCTGGTGGCGTCAAGAAAGGCTAGTCCCCATGTGTGTTGCCCGAGGGCCTCTCGGGATTCCTCTCCCGTCGATGCCGGGGCCTAATACCTTGTGTGGAGTCAGTGCCGGAAACTGAGCATTCCTCTGAAGTCCTGAAATGGATCTTGGGGTACTTCGGGAGTCTCCCTAGGGGAGTCAGTCCTTTTCTCGAGTGGGGGCATGCACGTTCGCTTTCCTCCCGAGCTCTAGCAGCAGTGTCACGCTTCCCGTCGAGTGGAAAATGGATCTGTGGCTTTCCATCGAGGCTTTCCCACGAGGCTTTCACACAGGGCTGTCCCACGGGCCACCGTGGTGTGAGTCGATCCTCGGCTTGAAAGTGGAGGCAGTGCTGGGAAAACAGGTTTCCCTGGAATGGACTGAGACATCTGGGGGACTCTGGGAATGTGGCACGACCCTGGAGTTTCTCTCGCCTTTTCTGTGGAGAGCGCCTCCTCTTGAGATGCGACGGGAACGCCGGGAATTCTTTCCCGACCACGCAGGGAAAGGATCCCTCCTCTCGGATAGGAGGCGGAAACGGGGCTCCTCTGGATGTGGGAGGGACTCTCGTGCTTCCTCTAGAGTGGAGTCGGGTATTTCGGGGAACTTCTTGAATTGCAGCAAGGGTGTGAAGGACCCTTTGGAAGTTCCAGAGTTTAGGTGTGATTAGCCTCGAGACGCCTCAGTGGAAATGGGCCTCATCTCGCCTGGAGGGGGGAACCTCCTGGATTTTCTCGAGTTGCGGCAGGTGCTCTCGACTTACGATGGGGACCTCAGGGACCCGCTCTGGTGGCCTCAGGAAAGGCCAGTCCCCATGCGAGTTGCTCGGGGCCTCTCGGGATCCTCTCCTTTCAATACCGGGGCTTAAGACGTTGTGTGGTGTCGGTGCCGGAACCTGAGTATTCCTCTCAAGTGCTGACATGGATCTTCGGGTTCTTTTGGAGTCTCCCAAGGGGAGTTAGTCCTCGTCTCAAATGGGGGATTGCACGTGTGCTTTCCTCCCGAGCTGTAGCAGCAGTGTCACGCTTCCCTTCGCATGGATCAAGGGATCTGTGGCTTTCCCTCGAGGCTTTCCCACGAAGCTTTCCCACAGGGCTGACCCACGTACCACCGTGGTGTGAGTGATCCTCGGCTTGAAAGTCGAGGCAGTGCCGGGAAAACAGGTTTCCCTGGAATGGACTGAGATATCTGGGGAACTTTGGGAATGTTGGCACGACCCTGGAGTTCCTCTCGCCTTTCCTGTGGATAGCGCCACCTCTTGAGATGGGACGGGAACGCCGGGAATTCTTTCCCGACCCTGCAGGGAAAGGATCCCTCCTCTCGAGCTATGAGGCGGAAACGGGGCTCCTCTGGATGTGGGCGGGACTATCGTGCTTCCTCTCGTGTGGAGACGGGTTTGTCGGGGAACTTCCTGAGTTGCAGCAAGGGTGTGAAGGACCCTTTGGAAGTTCCAGAGTTAGGTGCCATTAGCCTCCAGACGTCTCAGCGGAAATGGGCCTCATCTCGCCTCGAGGGGAGAACCTCCTGGATTTTTTCGAGTTGCGGCAGGTGCTCTCGACTTTGAACGGGGACCTCAGGGACCGCTGGTGGCCTCAGGAAAGGCCAGTCCCCATGCGAGTTGCTCGGGGGCCTCTCGGGATTCCTCTCCCGTCGATGCCGGGGCCTAAGACCTTGTGTGGAGTCGGTGCCGGAACCTGAGGATTCCTCTCCTGTGCTGATGGATCTTGGGGTACTTCTGGAGTCTCCCAGGGGAGTCAGTCCTCGTCTCGAGTGGGGCATGCACGTGCTTTCCTCCCGAGCTGTAGCAGCAGTGTCACGCTTCCCGTCGAGTGGATCAAGGATCAGTGGCTTTCCCTCGAGGCTTTCCCACGAGGCTTTCCCACAGGGCTGTCCCACGTGCCACCGTGGTGTGAGTCGATCCTCGGCTTGAAAGTCGAGGCAGTGCAGGGAAAACAGGTTTCCCTGGAATGGACTGAGACATCTGGGGGACTCTGGGAATGGTGGCACGACCTGGAGTTCCTCTCGCCTTCCTGTGGAGAGCGCCTCCTCTTGAGATGCGACGGGAACGCCGGGAATTCTTTCCCGACCACGCAGGGAAAGGATCCCTCTCTCGAGCTAGAGGCAGAAACGGGGCTCCTCTGGATGTGGGCGGGACTCTCGTGCTTCCTCTCGAGTGGAGACGGGTATGTCGGGGAACTTCTTGAGTTGCAGCAAGGGTGTGAAGGACCTTTGGAAGTTCCAGAGGTTAGGTGTGATTAGCCTCGAGACGCCTCAGCGGAAATGGGCCTCATCTCGCCTGGAGGGGAGAACCTCCTGGATTTCTCGAGTTGCGGCAGGTGCTCTCGACTTACGATGGGGACCTCAGGGACCCGCTCTGGTGGCCTCAGGAAAGGCCAGTCCCTTGCGAGTTGCTCGGGGCCTCTCGGGATTCCTCTCCGTCGATGCCGGGCCTAAGACCTTGTGTGGAGTCGGTGCCGGAACCTGAGGATTCCTCTCCAGTGCTGACATGGATTGGGGTATTTCTGGAGTCTCCCCAGGGGAGTCAGTCCTCGTCTCGAGTGGGGCATGCACGTGCGCTTTCCTCCCGAGCTGTAACAGCAGTGTCACGCTTCCTCGAGTGGATCAAGGAATCTGTGGCTTTCTTTCCCACGAGGCTTTCCCACAGGGCTATCCCACGTGCCACCGTGGAGTGTGTCGATCCTCGGCGTGAAAGTCGAGGCAGTGCAGTTAATACAGGTTTCCCTGGAATGGACTGAGACATCTGGGGGACTCTTGGAATGTTGGCCCGACCGTGGAGTTCCTCTCGCCTTTCCTGTAGAGAGCGTCTCATCTTGAGATGCGCTGGGAACGCTGGAAATTCTTTACAGACCAAGCAGGGAAACGATCCGTCATCTCGAGCTAAGTGGTGGAAACGGGGCTCCTTTGGATGTGGGCGGGACCCTCGTGCTTCCTCTCGGTGGAGACGGGTATGTCGGGGAAATTTTTGAGTTGCAACAAGGATGTGAAGGACCCTTTGGAAGTTCAGAGTTTAGGTGTGATTAGCCTCAAGACGCCTCAGTGGGAATGGGCCTCATCTCTCCTGGAGGGGAGGACCTCCTTGATTTTCTCGAGACGCGGCAGTTGTTCTCGACCTACGACCGGGACCTCAGGGACCCGCTCTGGTGCCTTCAGGAAAGGCCAGACACCGTGCGAGTTGCTAGGGGGCCTCTCGGGTTTACTCTCCCGTCGATGCCGGGGCCTAAAACCTTGTGTGGAGTCCGGGCCTGAACCTGAGGATTCTTCTCCAGTGCTGACATGGATCCTGGGGTACTTCTGGAGTCTCCCCAAGGGAATCAGTCCTCTTCTTTAGTGGGGGCTATTCACGTGTGCTTTCCTCCCGAGCTGTAACAGCAGTGTCATGCTTCCCGTCCCGTGGATCAAGGGATCTGTGGCTTTTTCTCGAGGCTTTCCCACGAGGCTTTCCCAAGATGCTTTCCCACAGGGCTGTTCCTCGTGCCATTGTGGTGGGAGTAGATCCTCTGCGTCAAACTCGAGGCAGTGTAGGGAAAACAAATTCGTGGGAAAGCCTCGAGGGAAAGCCACAGATAACGTGATTCACGTGACAGGAAGCATGACACTGCTGCTACAGCTCGGGAGGAAAGCGATTGTGCATGCCCCATCTCGAGCCGAGGACTGACTCCCCTGTGGAGACTCCAGTAGAACCCGAAGTTCCTTGTCAGCACTGGAGAGGAATCCTCAGGTTCAGGCCCGGACTCCACACAAGGTCTTAGACCCCGGCATCGACGGGAGAGGAATCCCGAGAGGCCCCTAGCAACTCCCATGGGGACTGGACTTTCCTGAGGCCACGAGAGCGGGTCCCTGAGGTCCCCGTCGTAAGTTGAGAGCACCTGCCACAACTCGAGAAAATTCAGGAGGTTCTGCCCTCCAGGCGAGATGAGGCCCATTTCCGCTGAGGCGTCTCGAGGCTAATCACACTTAAGCTCTGGAACTTCCAAAGGGTCCTTCACACCCTAGCTGAAACACAAGAAGTTCCCCGACATACCCGTCTCCACTCGAGAGGAAGCACGAGGGTCATCAAACATCCAGAGGAGCTCCGTTTCCGCATGGAGCTCGAGATGACGGATACTTTCCCTACTTCTTCGGGAAAGAATTCCCGGTGTTCCCGACGAATCTCAAGAGGAGGCGCTCTCTACAGAAAGGTGAGAGGAACTCCAGGGTCGTGCCACCATTCCTAGAGTCCCCCAGATGTCTCAGTCCATTCTAGAGGAAACTGTTTTCCCTGTACTGCCTCGACTTTCAAGCCGAGGATCGACTCACACCACGGTTTCACGAGGTACAGCCCTGTGGGAAAGTCTCGAGGGAAAGCCACCGATCCCTTGATCCACGCGCCGGGAAGTGAGACACTGCTGCTACAGCTCGGGAGGAAAGCGCTCGTGCATGCCCCCACTCGAGCCCAGGACTGACTGCCCTGTGGAGACTCCAGAATTACTCCAAGATCCATGTCAGCACTGGAGAGGAATCCTCAGGTTCTGGCCCCGACTCTACACAAGGACTTAAGCCCCAGCATCGATGGGAGAGGAATCCCGAGAGTCACCCTAGCAACTCGCATGGGGACTGGCCTTTTCTGAGGCCACCAGAGCGGGTCCCGTAGGTGCCCGTCGTAAGTCGAGAGCACCTGCTGCAACTCGAGAAAATCCAGGAGGTTCTCCCCTCCATGTGAGAGGAGGCCCATTTCCGTGGAGGAGTCTCACGGCTAATCACACCTTATCTCTGGCACTTCCAAAGGGTCCTTCACACCCTTGTTGCCACTAAAGAAGTTTCCCGACATACCCGTCTCCACTTGAGAGGAAGCATGAGGGTCCCTCCCAGATCCAGAGCAGCCCCGTTTCAGCCTCGTAGCTCGAGATGAGGGATCCTTTCCTTGCTTCATCGGGAAAGACTTCCCGCCGTTCCCGTCGCATGTCAGGAGGATGCTCCCTCCACAGGAAAGGCAAGAGAAACTCCAGGGTCCTTCCAACATTCCAAGAGTCCCGCAGATGTCTCAGTCCATACCAGAGGAACCTGTTTTCCCTGCTCTGCCTCGACTTTCAGGCCGAGGATCTACTCACACCACTGTGGCACGTGGGACAGCCTTGTGGGAAAGCCTCGTGAGAAAGTCTTGAGGGAAGCCACAAATTCCTTGACTGACGTGACGGGAAGCCTGACACTGCGGCTACCGCGCGGGAGGAAAGCGCACGTGCATGCCCCCACTTCGAGCCGAGGACTGACTTCTCTGGGCAGACTCCAGAAGTACCCCAAGATCCATGTCAGCACTGGAGAGGAATCCTCAGGTTCCGGCTTCAACTCCACACAAGGTCTTAGGCCCCGGCATCGACCTGAGAGGAATCCCGAGTGGCCCCTAAAACCTTGCAATGTGACTGGCCTTTCCTGAGGCCACCAGAGCGGGTCCCTGACGTCCCCGTCGTAACTCGAGAGCACGTGCCACAAGTCGAGAAAATCCAGGAGGTTCTCCCCTCCAGGCGAGATGAGGCCCATTTCCGCTGAGGCGTTTCGAGGCTAATCACACCTAACCTCTGGAACTTCCAAAGGGTCCTTCACACCCTTGTTGCAACTCAAGAAGTTCCCCGACATACCCGTCTCCACTCGAGAGGAAGCACGAGGTTCCCGCCCACATCCAGAGGAGCCCCGGTTCCGCCTCATAGCTGGAGATTAGGGATCCTTTCCCTACTTTGTCAGGAGAGAATTCCCAGTGTTCCATCACATCTCCAGATGAGGCGCTTTCAACAGGAAAGGCGAGAGGAACTCCAGGGTAGTCCCACCATTCCAAGAGTCCCCCAGATGTCTCAGTCCATTCCAGAGGATCCTGTGTTCCCTGCACTGCCTCGACGTTCACGCCGATGATTGACTCACACCGCGGAGGCTCTTGGGACAGCCTTGTGGGAAAGCTTCGTGTGAAAGCCTCGAGGGAAAGCCTCGAGGAATGCCTCAGATCCCTTGTACCACGCTACAGGAAGTTTGACGCTTCTGCTACAGCTTGGGAGGTAAGCGCACGTGCATGCCCCCAATGAAGACGAAGACTGACTCCCCTTTCGAGACTCCAGAATTACCCCAAGATACATGTCAGCTGTGGACAGGAATCCTCAGGTTCCGGCCCCGACTCCACACAAGGTCTTAGGCTCCGGCATCGACTGGGAAGGACCCCTAGATGCCCCCTAGCAACTCGCCTGGCGACTGGCCTTTCCTGAGTCCACCAGAGCGGATCTCTGTGGACCCCGTCGTAACTCGAGAGCACCTGCCACAGCTCGAAAAAATCCAGGAGATTCTCCCCTCCAGGCGCAATGAGGCCCATTTCCGCTGAGGCATCTCGAGGCAAACCACTCCTAACCTCTGGAACTTCGAAAGAGTCCTTCACACCCTTGCTGCAACTCAAGAAGTTCCCCGACATACCTGTTCCTCTTCACTTTCTGCCATAGTTGTGATGTCATCTGCATATCTAAGTTTATTGATATTTCTCCCAGCAATCTTGATTCCAGCTCACGTATCTTCCATCCCAGCATTTTTCATGATGTACTCTTCATATAAGTTAAATAAACAT
>NW_017194933.1:0-9123 GCF_001704415.2 Capra hircus
CAAAGGGTCCTCTAAACCTTTGCCGCAACTCAAGAAGTTCCCTGACATACCCGTCTCCACTCGAGACGAAGCATGAGAGTCCCGCCACATCCAGAGGAGCCCCGTTTCCGCCTCCTAGCTCCAGAGGAGGGATCCATTTCCCTGCGTGGTCGGGAAAGAATTCCCGGCGTTCCCCGTCGCATCTCAAGAGGAGGCGCTCACCACAGGAAAGGCGAGAGGAACTCCAGGGTCATGCCACCATTCCCATAGTCCCCCAGATGTCTCTGTCGATTCCAGGAAAACCTATTTTCCCTGCACTGCGTCGACTTTCAAGTCGAGAATCGACTCACACCACGGACGGTGGGCACGTGGGACTGCCCAGTGGGAAAGCATCGTTGGAAAGCCTCGAGGGAAAGCCACAGATCCCTTGATCGCGAAGGGAAGCGCGACACTGCTGCTACAGCTCGGAGGAAAGCGCACGTGCATGCCCCCACTTGAGACGAGGACTGACTCCCCTGGGGAGACTCCAGAAGTACCCCAAGATCCATGTCAGCACTGGAGAGGAATCCTCAGGTTCGGCACGACTCCACACAAGGTCTTAGGCCCAGCATCGACGGGGAGAGGAATCCGAGAGGCCCCCGAGCTTCTCGCATGGGACTGCCTTTCCTGAGGCACCAGAGCGGTCCCTGAGGTCCCCGTCATAAGTCGAGAGCACCTGCCGCAACTCGAGAAAATCCAGGAGTTCTCCCCTTCAGGCGAAATGAGGCCCATTTCCGCTGAGGCGTCTCGAGGATAATCACACCTAAACCATCTGGAACTTCCAAAGGGTCTTCACCCTTGCCTGCAACTCAAGAAGTTCCCCGACATACCCGTCTCCACTTGAGAGGAAGCACGAGAGTCCCGGCCACATCCAGAGGAGCCCCGTTTCCGCCTCCTAGCCTGAGATAGGGATCCTTTCCCTGCGTGGTCGGGAAAGAATTCCCGGCGTTCCGTCGCATCTCAAGAGGAGGCGCTCTCCACAGGAAAGGCGAGAGAAACTCCAGGGTCGTGCCACCATTCCCAGAGTCCAACCAGATGTCTCAGTCCATTCCAGGGAAACTGTTTTCCCTGCACTGCCTCGACTTTCAAGCCGAGGATCGACTCACACACACGGTGGCACGTGGGACAGCCCTGGGAAAGTGGGAAAGCCTCGTGGGAAAGCCTCGAGGGAAAGCCACAGATCCCTTGATCCACGCGAAGGGAAGCATGACACTGCTGCTACAGCTCGGAGGAAAGCGCACGTGCATGCCCCACTCGAGAGGAGGACTGACTCCCCTGGGGAGACTCCAGAAGTACCCCAAGATCCATGTCAGCACTGGAGAGGAATCCTCAGGTTCCGGCACCGACTCCACACAAGATCTTTGGCCCCGCATCGACGGAGAGGAATCCCGAGAGGCCCCGAGCAACTCGCATGGGGACTGGCCTTTCCGAGGCCACCAGAGCGGTCCTGAGGTCCCCGTCGTAAGTCGAGAGCACCTGCCGCAACTCGAGAAATCCAGGAGGTTCTCCCTCCAGGCGAGATGAGGGCCCATTTCGCTGAGGCGTCTCGAGGCTAATCACACCTAACCTCTGGAACTTTCAAAAGGGTCCTTCACACCCTTGCTGCAACTCAAGAAGTTCCCCGACATACCCGTCTCCACTCGAGAGGAAGCACGAGAGTCCCGCCCACATCCAGAGGAGCCCCGTTTCCGCCTCCTAGCCGAGAGGAGGGATCCTTTCCCTGCGTGTTCGGAAAGAATTCCGCCTTCCCCGCTTCGCAGCTCAAGAGGGGCGCTCTCACAGGAAAGGCGAGAGGAACTCCAGGGTCGTGCCACGATTCCCAGAGTCCCCCAGATGTCTCAGTCCACTCCAGGGAAAACGTGTTTTCCTTGCACTGCGTCGACTTTCAAGCCGAGGAATGACTCACACCACGGTGGCACCTTGGACAGCCGTGGGAAAGCCTCGTGGGAAAGCCTTGGGAAAGCTCGGGGGAAAGCCACAGATTCCTTCATCCACGCGAAGGGAAGCTGACATACAGCTACAGCTCGGGAGGAAAGCGCACGTGCATGCCCCAACTCGAGACGAGGACTGACTCCCCTGGGGAGACTCCAAAAGTACCCAGGAAACCATGTCAGCACTGGAGAGGAATCCTCCGGTTCCTGCACCGACTCCACACAAGGTCTTAGGCCCCAGCATCGACGGAGAGGAATCCCGAGAGGCCCCAGCAACTAGCATGGGGACTGGCCTTTCCTGAGGCCACCAGAGCGGTCCCAGAGGTCCCCGTCGTAAGTCGAGAGCACCTGCCGCAACTAGAGAAAATCCAGGAGGTTCTCCCTTCAGGCGAGATGAGGCCCATTTCCGTGAGGCGTCTCGAGGCTAATCACACCGAACATCTGGAATTTCCAAAGGGTCCTTCACACCCTTGCTGCAACTCAAGAAGTTCCCCGACATACCCGTCTCCACTCGAAAGGAAGCACGAGAGTCCGGCCCACATCCAGAGGAGCCCCGTTTCCGCCTCCTAGCTCGAGAGGAGGATCCTTTCCTTCGTGTTCGGGAAAGAATTCCGACGTTTCCGTCGCATCTCAAGAAGAGGCGCTCTCCACAGGAAAGGCGAGAGGAACTCCAGGGTCGTGCCACCATTCCCAGAGTCCCTCAGATGTCTCAGTCCAATTCAGTGAAACCTTTTTTTCCTGCACTGCCTCGACTTTCAAGCCGAGGATCGACTCTCACCACGGTGGCACGTGGGACAGCCTTGTGGGAAAGACTCGAGGGAAAGCCTCGTGGGAAAGCCTCGAGGGAAAGCCACAGATCCCTTGATCCACGCGAAGGGAAGCCTGACACTGCTGCTATAGCTGGGGAGGAAAGCGCACGTGCATGCCCCCACTCGAGACGAGGACTGACTCCCCAGGGGAGACTCAGGACGTACCCCAAGATCCATGTCAGGACTGGAGAGGAATCCTCAGGTTCCGGCACCGACTCCACACAAGGTCTTAGGACCCGGCATCGACAGGAGAGGAATCCCGAGAGGCCCCGAGCAACTCGCATGGGGAATGGCCTTTCCTGAGGCCACCAGAGCATGTCCCTGAGGTCCCCGTCGTAAGTGGAGAGAAACTGCTGCAACTCGAGAAAATCCAGAAGGTTCTCCCCTCCAGGCGAGATGAGGCCCATTTCCAATGAGGCCTCTCGAGGCTAATCACACCTAACCTCTGGAACTTCCAAAGGGTACATCACCCACTTGTTGCAACTCAAGAAGTTCCCCGACATAACCGTCTCCACTTGAGAGAAAGCTCGAGCCTCCCGCCGACATCCAGAGGAGCCCCGTTTCCGCCTCCTAGCTCGAGAGGAGGGATCCTTTCCCTGCGTGTTCGGGAAAGAATTCCCGGCGTTTCCATCGCATCTCAAGAGGAGGCGCTCTCCACAGGAAAGGCGAGAGGAACTCCAGGGTCGAGCCACCATACACAGAGTCCCCCAGATGTCTCAGTCCATTCCAGGGAAACCAGTTTTCCCTGCACTGCCTCGACTTTCAAGCCGAGGATCGACTCACACCACGGTGGCACGTGGGACAGCCCTGTGGGAAAGCCTCGTGGGAAAGCCTCCTGCAAAAACCTCGATGAAAGCCACAGATTTCTTCATCCACGCGAAGGGAAGCATGACACTGCTGCTACAGCTCGAGGAAAGTGCACGTGCATGACCTAAGTCGAGACGAGGACTGAATCCCCTGGAGACTCCAGAAGTACCCCAAGATCCATGTCAGCACTGGAGAGGAATCCTCAGGTTCCGGCACCGTCTCCACACAACGTCTTAGGCCCCGGCATCGACGGGAGAGGAATCCCGAAGGGCCCCCTAGCAACTCGCATGGGGACTGGCCTTTCCTGAGGCCACCAGACCAGGTCCCTGAGGTCCTCGTCTTAAGTCGAGAGCACCTGTGGCAACTCTAGAAAATCCAGGAGGTTCTCCCCTCCAGGCGAGATGAAGCCCATTTCCGCGGAGGCGTCTCGAGGCTAATCAACCTGGCCTCTGGAACTTCCAAAGGGTCCTTCACACCCTTGCTGCAACTCAAGAAGTTCCCCGACGTACCCCTCTCCACTCGAGAGGAAGCACGAGAGTCCTGCCCACATCCAGAGAAGCCCCGTTTCCGCCTCATAGATCGAGAGGTGGAATCCTTTCCCTGCGTTGTCGGAAAGAATTCCCGGCGTTCCGGTCGCATCTCAAGAGGAGGCGGTCTCCACAGGAAACACGAGGGGATCTCCAGGGTCGTGACACCATTCCCTGAGTGCCAGAGATTTCTCAGTCCATTCCAGGGAAACCTGTTTTCCCTGCACTGCCTCGACTTTCAAGCCGAGGATCCACTCACACCACGGTGGCACGTGGGACAGCCCTGTGTGAAAGCCTCGTGGGAAAGCCTCGTGGGAAAGCCTCGAGGAAAAGCCACAGATCCCTTGATCCACGCAAAGGGAAGTGTGACACTGCTGCTACAGCTCGGGAGGAAAGCGCACGTGCATGCCCCCACTCGAGACGAGGACTGACTCCCCTGGGGAGACTCCAGAAGTACCCCAAGACCATGTCAGCACTGGAGAGGAATCCTCAGGTTCCGGCACGACTCCACAAAGATCTTAGGCCCCGTCATTGACGGGAGAGGAATCCCGAAAGGCCCCGGAGCAACTCGCATGGGGACTGGCCTTTCCTGAGGCCACCAGAGCGGGTCCCTGAGGTCCCCATTGTAAGTCGAGAGCACCTGCCGCACCTCGAGAAAATCCAGGAGGTTCTCCCTTCCAGGCGAGATTAGGCCCATTTCCGCTGAGGCATCTCGAGGCTAATCACACCTAACCTCTTGACTTTCCAAAGGGTCCTTCACACCCTTGCTGCAACTCAAGAAGTTCCCCAACATACCCGTCTCCACTGGAGAGGAAGCACGAGAGTCCCGCCCTCATCCAGAGGAGCCCCGTTTGCGTCTCATAGCTCGAGAGCAGGGATATTTCCCTGCGTGGTCGGGAAAGAATTCCGGCGTTCCCGTCGCATCTCAAGAGGAGGCGCTCTCCACAGGAAAGGCGAGAGGAACTCCAGGGTCGTGCCACCATTCCCAGAGTCCCCCAGATGTCTCAGTCCATTCCAGGGAAACCTGTTTTCCCTGCACTGCCTCGACTTTCAAGCCGAGGATCGACTCACACCACGGTGGCACGTGGGACAGCCCTGTGGGAAAGCCTCGAGGAAAGCCTCGTGGGAAAGCCTCGAGGGAAAGTTGCAGATCCCTTGATCCACGCGAAGGGAAGCATGACACTGCTGCTACATCTCGGGAGGAAAGCGCACGTGCATGCCCCCACTCGAGACGAGGACTGACTCCCCTGGGGCGACTCCAGACGTACCCCAAGATCCATGTCAGCACTGGAGAGGAATCCTCAGGTTCCGGCACCTACTCCACACAAGGTCTTAGGCCCCGGCATCGACGGGAGAGGAATCCCGAGAGGCCCCGAGCAACTCGCAAGGGGACTGGCCTTTCCTGAGGCCACCAGAGCGGGTCCATGAGGTCCCCGTCGTAAGTCGAGAGCACCTGCCGCAACTCGAGAAAATCCAGGAGGTTCTCCCCTCCAGGCGAGATGAGGCCCAGATCTGAGGACTCCCAAAGGGTTTCACACCCTTGCTGCAACTCAAGAAGCGCGTCTCCACTCGAGAGGAAGCACGAGAGCCCGCCCCATGTTTCCGCCTCCTAGCTCGAGAGGAGGGATCCTTTCCCTGCGTGGTTGGAAAAAAAGTTCCGGTCGCATCTCAAGAGGAGGCGCTCTCCACAGGAAAGTCGAGACGAACTCCAGTGTCCAATATTCCCAGATTCCCCCGAAGTCTCAGTCCATTCCAGGGAAAACTGTTTTCCCTGCACTGCCTCGACTTTCAAGTCGAGGATCGACTCACACCAAGGTGGCACGTGGGACAGCCCTGTGGGAAAGCCTCGTGGGAAAACCTCGTGGGAAAGCCTCGAGGGAAAGTCCCAGATCCCTTGATCCACGCCAAGGGAAACACTGCTGTTACAGCTCGGAGGAAAGCGCACCTGCATGACCCCACTCGAGACGAGGACTGACTCCCCTGGGGAGACTCCAGAAGTACCCCAAGATCCATGTCAGCACTGGAGAGGAATCCTCAGGTTCCGGCACCGATTCCACACAAGGTCTTAGGCCCCGGCTTCGACGGGAGAGGAATCCCGAGGCCCCCGAGCATCTCGCATGGGGACTGGCCTTTCCTGAGGCCACCAGAGCGGGTCCGTGAGGTCCCAGTCGTAAGTCGAGAGCACCTGCCGCAACTCGAGAAAATCCAGGAGGTTCTCCCCTCCAGGCGAGATGAGGCCCATTTCCGCTGACCGTCTGGAGGCTAATCATATCTAACCTCTGGAACTTCCAAAGGGTCCTTCACACCTTTACTGCAACTCAATAAGTTCCTCGACAAACCGGTCTCCACTCGAGAGTAAGCACGAGATTCCCGCCCACATCCAGCAGAGACCCGTTTCCGCCTCCTAGCTCGAGAGGGGGATCCTTTCCCTGCGTGGTCGGGAAAGAATTCCGGCGTTCCGGTCGCATCTCAAGAGGAGGCGCTCTCCACAGGAAAGGCGAGAGGAACTCCAGGGTCGTGCCACCATTCCCAGAGTCCCCCAGATGTCTCAGTCCATTCCAGGGAAACCTGTTTTCCCTGCACTGCCTCGACTTTCCTGCCAAGGATAGACTCACACCACGGTGGCACGTGGGACAGCCCTGTGGGAAACCCTCGAGGGAAAGCCACAGATCCCTTGATCCACGCGAAGGGAAGCGTGACACTGCTGCTACAGCTCGGGAGGAAATCGCATGTGCATGCCCCCACTCGAGATGCAGAATGACTTTCCTGGGGAGACTCCAGAAGTACCCCAAGATCCCTGTCAGCACTGGAGACGAATCCTCAGGTTCCGGCACCGACTCCACACAAGATCTTAGGCCCCGGCATCGACGGGAGAGGAATCCTGAGAGGCCCCCAAGCAACTCGCATGGGGACTGGCCTTTCCTGAGGCCAACAGACCGGGTCCCTGAAGTCCCCGTCGTAAGTCGAGAGCACCTGCCGAAACTCGGTAAAATACAGGAGGTTCTCCCCTGCAGGCGAGATGAGGCCAGTTTCCACTGAGGTGTCTCGAGGCTAATCACACTTGACCTCTGGAACTTCCAAAGAGTCTTTCACAGTCAAGCTGCAACTCAAGAAGTTCCCCGACACCCGTCTCCACTCAAGAGGAAGCACGATGGTCCCGGCCACATCCTGAGGAGCTCCGTTTCCGGCTCGTACCTCGAGATGAGGGATCCTTTCCCTGCTTGTTCGGAAAAGAATTCCCGGCATTCCCATCGCATCTCAAGGTGGCGCTCTCCAAAGGAAAGGGGAGAGGAACTGCAGGGTCGTGCCACCATTCCAAGACTCCCCCAGATGTGTCAGTCCGTTCCACAGGAACCTGTTTTCCCTGCACTGCCTCGGCTTTCACGCCGAGGATCGACTCACACCACCGTGACACGTGGGAGAGCCCTGTGGGAAAGCCTCGTGGGAAAGACTCGAGGGAAAGCCACAGATCCCTTGGTCCACGCAAGGGGAACCGTGACACTGCTGCTACAGCATGGGAGGAAATGGCACGCTCATGCCCCCACTCGAGACGAGGCCTGACTCCTTTGTGGAGACTCCAGAAGTACCCCAAAATCCATGTCAGCACTGGAGAGGAATCCTCAGCTTCCGGCCCCGACTCCACACAAGGAGAGCACCTGCTGAAACTCGGAAATATCCAGGAGCCTCTCCGTTCCAGGCGACATGAGGCCCATTTCTGCTGAGGCATCTCGAGACTAACCACACCTAACCTCTGGAACTTCCAAAGGGTCCTTCACACCCTTGCTGCAACTCAAGAAGTTCCCCGACATACCCTTTCCTCTTCACGTTCTGCCATAATGGTGGTGTCATCTGCATATCTAAGTTGATTGATATTTCTACCGGGCAATCTTGATTCCAGTTCATGTATCTTCCATCCCAGCATGTTTCATGATGTACTCTGCATATAAGTTAAATAAACAGGGTGACAATATACAGCCTTGACATACTCCTTTTCCTTTTTGGAACCAGTCTGTTGTTCCATGTCCTGCTCTAACTGTTGCTTCCTGACCTTCATCCAGATTTCTCAAGAGGCAGGTTAGGTGGTCTGGTATTCCCATCTCTTTCAGAATTGTGGCTAAAACAACAGTATAAGGACCTTTCCGATGTCAGGCCAAGGAATTGTGTTTCCAGTCATTGAGCCACACCTGATCACTGAGCACAAATTCATGAATCTGTTCCTCAAGGGGGAATGATATTCTTTTTTATACAAACTTAATTACCTGATTTATTACCTTACCTAATTGTTCCATCTGCTGTGAAATCCCACCCCCTTACTTGTGGCAAATCTGCTAACACCTGCCTCACTGTGGGAGGGGGTCTCCCATAGAAAAATCAACAACTGTGGGAACGTGCGGTTACCCGTAATATGAGTAAGTCTGCCGGAAGCAAGCCCATCCATGTACAGTCAGTCTCTATGATCCATTTTGAAAGTGTCTCTTCAAGAGTTTGGTTGTTTCTTTCCATCATTCCAGAACACTGGGCCTATATGCTGTATGTAATTTCCACTGATATTTAGAGCTTCACATACCTGTTAATTAACTCGGCTACAAAGACAGGGCCATTGTCGGATTCTATACTGGTTGGAAACCCAAGTCTGGGAATTATTTCTCAAATCAGCGAGCTACTTCATTTTCTTTTCAGATCAGGTAGGGAAGGCCTCTGCCCAACCGGAGAAGGTACCTACTATTCTAGTAAGTCATGATAACAGGTGACTGCCTTTGCTTCCCCGAAGGACACTCGCTTTCCCTGCATCCTGAGAACTCCACGTCTCAGCCAGTTGGAAAAGCGCTTCTTGGAGGTCATTATTCAGGGGCAACTTCCCCTGGAGCCGGGGCCATAGGGAGCGGCTCCACACTCCAGGGAAAGGCAGAGCCACAGCCACACATCTGTCCCATCCCCTTTGCTCTGTAGGAGAGCTCTAGTGAGCCTAGGTCTGTCAGGAAAATTCTTGGCTCCTATGGGGACACATTCTATGTGTGAAACTGCAATCCA
>NW_017194934.1:0-9123 GCF_001704415.2 Capra hircus
GTATGTCGGCAACTTCTTGAGTTGCAGTAAGGGTGTGAAGGACCTTTGGAAGTTCCAGAGGTTAGGTGTGATTAGCCTCGAGACGCCCCTCTGGGGAAAGGGGCCTCATCTCGCCTGGAGGGTAGAACTCCTGGATTTTCTCGAATTGCGGCAGGTGCTCACGACTTACGACGGGACATCAGGACCGCTCTGGTGGCCTCAGGAAAGGCCAGCTCCATGCGAGTTGCTCGGGCTCTCGGATTCCTCTCCGTCGATGCCGGGCTAAGACTTGTGTGAGTCGGTGCGAACCTGAGCATTCCTCTCCAGTGCTGACATGGATCTTGGGTACTTTTGGAGTCTCCCAGGGAGTCAGTCCTCGTCTCGAGTGGGGCACACACGTGCGCTTTCCTCCCGAGCTGTAGCAGCAGTGTCATGCTTCCCTTCGCGTGGATCAAGGATCAGGGCTTTCCCTCGAGCTTTCCCAAGAGGCTTTCCCACGAGGCTTTCCCACAGGCTGCCCTGCACCGTGGTGTGAGTCGATCTCAGCTTGAAAGTCGAGGCAGTGCACGGAAAACAGGTTTCCTGCAATTGACTGAGACATCTGTTGACTCTGGAATGGTGCACGACTCTGGAGTTCTTCTCGCCTTTCCTGTGGAGATCGCCTCCTCTTGAGATGTGACGGGAATGCCGGGAATTCTTTCCGACCACGCAGGAAAGGATTCTCCTCTCAAGCTAGGAGGCGAAACGGGGTCCTCTGGATGTGGCCGGACTCTCGTGCTTCCTCTCAAGTGAGACGGTTATTCGGGGAACTTCTGAGTTGCAGCAAGGTGTGAAGACCTTTGGAAGTTCCAGTTGTTAGAATTGATTAGCCTCGAGACGCTCCGTGTAAATGGCCTCATCTCGCTGGAGGGGAGAACCTCTTGGATTTTCTCGAGTTGCGGCAGTGCTCTCGACTTACGACGGGACCTCAGGGACCCGCTCTGGTGCCTCAGGAAAGCCAGTCCCATTCGAGTTGCTCGGGGCCTCTCGGGATTCCTCTCTCGTCGATGCTGGGCTAAGACTGTGTGAGTCAGTGCGGAACTGAGGATTCCTCTCCAGTGCTGTCATGGATCTTGGGTACTTCTGAGTCTACCCAGTCGAGTCAGTCCTCGTCTCGAGTGGGGCATGCACGTTCGCTTTCCTCCGTGTTAGCAGCAGTGTCACGCTTCCCGTCGCGTGATTAAGGATCTGTGGCTTTCCTCGAGCTTTCCCACGAGGCTTTCCCACAGGGTTATCACACGTGCACCAGTGTGAGTCGATCTCAGCGTGAAGTCGAAGCAGTGCAGGAAAACAGGATCTCTGAATGGACTGAGACATCTGGGGACTCTTGGAATGTGCACGACCCATGACTTCCTCTCGCTTTCTGTGCAGCGCGCCTCCTCTTGAGATGCGTCGAAACATCGGGAATTCTTTCCGAGGAAGCAGGAGATCCTCATCTCGAGCTTGGAGAGGAACAAGCTCCTCTGGCGGTTGCGACCTCGTGCTTCTCTGGAGTGGAGACGTATTCGGGAACTTCTTGAGTTTAGCAAGGTGTTTAGGACACTTTGAAGTTCCAGAGTTTAGTTGTGATTACTCTCGAGACGCCGCAGAGAAAATGGCCTCATCTAGACTGGAGCAGAGAACCTCCTGATTTTCTCGAGTTGCGCAGTACTCTCGACATACGACCGTGACCTCAGGAAGTGTAGCAGATGTGTCACGTTCCTCGCGGGATCAAGGATCTGTGGCTTTCCTCGAGCTTTCTCACAGGGCTGTCCACATGCCACCATGGTGTGAGTGATCCTCGCGTGAAAGTCGAGGCAGTGCTGGGAAAACGGGTTCCTCTGAAATGGACTGAGACATCTGGGGACTCTTGAAATGTGGCACGACCCTGGAGTTCCTCTTGCCTTTCCTTTTGAGAACCCTTGCTCTTGAGATGCCATGGGAACGCGAAAATCTTTCTGACTAAGCAGGATAGATCCTTATCTCGGAACGGGTTCCTCTGAATGTGGCGGACCTCGTGCTTCCTCTCGTGTGGAGACGGGTATGTCGGGAACTTTGAGTTGCAGCAAGACCTTTTTAATTTCCAGAGGTTAGGTGTGATGAGCCTCAGACACCTCAGAGGAAATGGCCTCATCCCGCCTGGAGGGAGAACTCCTGATTTTACCAGTTGCGGCAGGTGCTCTCGAGTTACGACGGGTCCTCAGGACCCGCTCTGGGGCCTCAGGAAAGGCCAGTCCCATGCGAGTTACCAGGGGCTTTAGGATTCCTCTCCATCGATGCGGTGCCTAAGACCTGTGTGGAGTCAGGCCAGACCCTGAGGATGCTCTCCAGTGCTGACATGATCTTTCGTACTTCTGGAGTCTCACCAGGGGCGTCAGTCTCATGTCGTGTGGGGCATGCACTGCCATTTCCTCACGATCTGCAGCAGCAGTGTCACGCTGCCGAGTGTGGATCAAGGATCTGTCGCTTTCCATTGAGGCTTTTCCACGAGGCTTTCCACAGGGCTGTCCACGTGCACGTGGTGTGAGTCGATCCTCGGCGTGAAGTCGACAGTGCAGGAAAACAGTTTCTTCTGAATGACTTAGACATCTGGGGACTCTTGGAATGCTGCAAGGCCTGGAGTTCTCTCGTCTTTCTGTGGAGAGCGCCTCCTCTTGAGATGCGACGGGAAGGCCGGGAATTCTTTCCGACGACGAAGGGAAAGGATCCCTCTTCTCGAGCTACGAGGCGGAAACGGGGCTCCTCTGGATGTGGGCGGGACTCTCGTGCTTCCTCTCGAGTGGAGACGGGTATGTCGGGGAACTTCTTGAGTTGCAGCAAGGGTGTGAAGGACCCTTTGGAAGTTCCAGAGGTCAGGTGTGATAAGCCTCGAGTCGCCTCTGCGGAAATGGGCCTCATCTCGCCTGGAGGGGAGAACCTCCTGGATTTTCTCGAGTTGCGGCAGGTGCTCTCGACTTACGACAGGGACCTCAGAGACCCGCTCTGGTGGCCTCAGGAAAGACCAGTCCTCATGCGAGTTACTCAGGGCCCTCTCGGGTTTCCTCTCCCGTCGATGCCAGGGCCTAAGACCTTGTGTGGTGTCGGTGCCGGAACCTGAGGATTCCTTTGCAGTGCTGACAAGGATCTTGGGGTACTTCTCCAGTCTCCCACGGGAGTCCCTGTCTCTCTCAGTGGGGGCATGCACGTGCGCTTTCCTCCCGAGCTGTAGCAGCAGTGTCACGCTTCCCTTCGCGTGGATCAAGGTATCTGCGGCTTTCCCTCGAGGCTTTCCCACGAGTCTTTTCCACGAGGCTTTCCACGAGACTTTCCCAAAGGGCTGTCCCACGTGCCACCGTGTTGTGTGTCGATCCTAGGCTAGAAAGTTGAGGCAGTGCAGGAGAAACAGGTTTCCATGGAATGGACTGAGACATCTTGGGGCCTCTGGGAATGGGTGCACGAACCTGGAGTTCCTCTCGCCTTTCCTGTGGAGAGCGCCTCCTCTTGAGATGAGACGGGAACTCCGGGAATACTTGACGACCACTCAGTGAAAGGATCCCTCCTCTCGAGTTAGGAGGCAGTAACGGGGCTCCTCTGGATGTGGGCGGGACTCTCGGCTTCCTCTCGAGTGGAGACGGGTATGTGGGGGAGCTTCTTGAGTTGCAGCAAGGGCGTGAAGGACCCTTTGTAAGTTCCATAGGTTAGGTGTGATTAGCCTCGAGACGCCTCAGCGGTAATGGGCCTCATCTCGCCTGGAGGGGAGAACCTCCTGGATTTTCTCGAGTTGCGGCAGGTGCCCTCGACTTACGACGGGGACCTCAGGGACCCGCTGGTGCCCTCAGGAAAGGCCAGGCCCCATGCGAGTTGCTCGGGGGCCTCTCGGGGGCCTCTAGGGTTTCCTCTCCCGTCGATGCTGGGGCCTAAAACCTTGTGTGGAGTCAGCGCCGGAACCTGAGAATCCTCTCCCAGTGCTGACATGTATCTTGGGGTACTTCTGGAGTCTCCCCATGGGAGTCAGTCCTTGTCTCGAGTGTGGGCATGCACGTCGCTTTCCTCCCGAGTTGTAGCAGAGGTGTCACGCTTCCCTTCGCGTGGATCAAGGGATCAGGGGCTTTCCCTCGAGGCTTTCCCACGAGGCTTTCCCACAGGGCTGTCCCAAGTGCCACCGTGGTGTGAGTCAATCCTCGGCTTGAAAGTCGAGGCAGTGCTGGGAAAACAGTTTTCCCTGGAATGGACTGAGACATCCAGGGGACTCTGGGAATGGTGGCCCGACCTGGAGTTCCTCTCGCCTTTCCTGTGGAGAGCACCTCCTCTTGAGATGCAACGGGAACGCCGGGTATTCTTTCCCGACCACGCTGGGAAAGGATCCCTCCCCTCGAGCTAGGAGGCGGAAACGGGGCTCCTCTGGATGTGGGCGGGACTCTCGTGCTTCCTCTCGAGTGGAGTCGGGAATGTTGCAGAACTTCTTGAGTTGCAGCAAGGGTGTGAAGGACCCTTTGGAAGTTCCAGAGTTTAGGTGTGATTAGCCTCGAGACGCCTCAGCGGAAATGGGCCTCATCTCGCCTGGAGGGGAGAACCTCCTGGATTTTCTCGAGTTTCGGCAGGTGCTCTCAACTTACGACGGGAACCTCAGGGACCCGCTCTGGTGGCCTCAGGAAAGGCCTGTCCCCATGCGAGTTGCTCGGAGGCCTCTCGGGATTCATCTCCCGTCTATGCCGGGGCCTAAGATTTTGTGTGGAGTCGGTCCCGGAACTTGAGCATTCCTCTCCAGTGCAGAAATGGATCTTGGGGTACTTCTGTAGTCTCCCCAGTGGAGTCAGTCCTCGTCCCGAGAGGGGGCATTCACATGCGCTTTCCTCCCGAGCTGTAGCAGCAGTGTCACGCTTCCCTTCCCGTGGATCAAGGGATCAGGGGCTTTCCCTCGAGGCTTTCCCACGAGGCTTTCCCACAGGGCTGTCCCACGTGCCACCGTGGTGTGAGTCGATCCTCGGCTTGAAAGTCGAGGCAGTGCTTGGAAAACAGGTTTCCCTGGAATGGACGGAGACATCTGGTTGGCTCTGGGATGGTGGCACGACCTTGGAGTTCCTCTCGCCTTTCCTGTGGAGAGCGCCTCCTCTTGAGATGCGACGACGGGAACGCCGGGAATTCTTTCCCGAACACGCAGGGAAAGGATCCCTCCTCTCGAGCTAGGAGACGGAAACGGGGCTCCTCTGGATGAGGCCGGGACTCTCGTGCTTCCTCTCGAGTGGAGACGGGAATGTCGGGAACTTCTTGAGTTGCAACAAGGGTGTGAACGACCCTTTGGAAGTTCCAGAGTTTAGGTGTGAATAGCCTCGAACGCCTCAGCGGAAATGGGCCTCATCTCGCCTGGAGGGGAGAACCTCCTGGATTTTCTCGACTTGCAGCAGGTGCTCTCGACTTACGACGGGGACCTCAGGGACCCGCTCTGGTGGCCTCATGAAAGGCCAGTCCCCATGCGAGTTGCTCGGGGGCCTCTCGGGATTCCTCTCCCGTCCATGCCGGGGCAAGACCTTGTGTGGAGTCAGTGCGGAACCTGAGGATTCCTCTCCAGTGCCGACATGGATCTTCGGGACTTCTGGAGTCTCCCAGGGGCGTCAGACCTCGGCTCGAGTGGGGGCATGCACGTGCGCTTTCCTCCCGAGCTGTAGCAGCAGTGTCACGCTTCCTTCGCATGGATCAAGGGATCAGGGGCTTTCCCTCGAGGCTTCCTCATGAGGCTTTCCCATAAGGCTTTCCCACGAGACTTTCTCACAGGTGTCCCACGTGCCACCGTGGTGTGAGTCTATCCTTGGCTGGAAAGTCGAGGCAGTGCAGGGAAAACAGGTTTCCCTGGAAGGACTGAGACATCTGGGGGACTCTGGGAATGGTGGCAACACCCTGGAGTTCCTCTCGCCTTTCCTGTGGAGAGCGCCTCCTCTTGAGAAGCGACGGGAACGCTGGTATTCTTTCCGACGAAATGAAATGATCCCTCCTCTCGAGCTAGGAGGCGGAAACGGGGTTCCTCTGGATGTGAGCGGTACTCTCGTGCTTCCTCTCAAGTAGAGACGGGTATGTCGGTGAACTTCTTGAGTTGCAGCAAGGGTGTGAATCAACCTTTGGAAGTTACAGAGGTTAGGTGTGATTAGCCTTGAGACACCTCAGCAGAAATGGGCCTCATCTCGCCTCAGGGGAAAACCACCTGGATTTTCTCTAGTTGCGGCAGGTGCTCTCGACTTACGATGGGGACCTCAGGGACCCGCTCTGGTGGCCTCAGGAAAGGCCAGTATCCATGCGAGTTGCTCGGGTCCTCTCGGGACTCCACTCCCGTCGATGCCGGGGCCTAAGTCCTTGTGTGGAGTCGGTGCTGGAACCTGAGGATTCCTCTCCAGTGCTGACATGGATCTTGGGCTACTTCTTGAGTCTCCCAGGGGAGTCTTTCGTCGTCTCGAGTGGGGGCATGCACGTGCGCTTTCCTCCCGAGCGGAAGCAGCAGATTCACGCTTCCCTTCCCGTGGATCAAGGTATCTGTGGCTATCCCTCGAGGCTTTCCCACGAGGCTTCCAACAGTTTTGTAGCACGTGCCACCGTAGTGTGAGTCGTTCCTCGGCATGAAAGTCGAGGCAGTGCGGGAAAACAGGTTTTCTCTGGAATGGACTGAGACATCTGGGGGTCTCTGGGAATGGTGGCACGACCCTGGAGTTCCTCTCTCGCCTTTCCTGGAGAGCGCCTCCTCTTGAGCTGCGACGGAAGCACCGAGAATTTTTACCGAACACGCAGGGAAAGGATCCCTTCTCTCGAACTAGGAGGTGTAAATGGGGATCCTCTGGATGAGGGCGGGACACTCGTACTTCCTCTCGAGTGGAGACGGGTATGTCGGGAACTTCTTGAGATGCAGCAAGGGTGTGAAGGACCCTTTGGAATTTCCAGAGGTTAGGTGTGATTAGCCTCGAGACGCTTCAGCGAAATGGGCCTCATCTCGCCTGGAGGGGAGAACCTCCTGGATTTTCTCGAGTGCGGCAGGTGCTCTCGACATACGACAGGGACCTCAGGGACCCGCTCTGGTGGCCTCACGAAAGGCCAGTCCCCATGCGAGTTGCTCGGGGGCCTCTCGGGTTTCCTCTCCCGTCAAAGCCGGGGCCTAAGATCTTATGTGTACTCTGTGGCAAAACCTGAGAATTCCTCTCCATTGCTGACATGGATCTTGGGGTAATTCTGAAGTCTCCCCAGGGGAGTCAGTCCTCCTCTAAGTGGTGGCATGCACGTGCGCTTTCCTCCCGAGCTGTAGCAGCAGTGTCACGCTTCCCTTCGCGTGGATCAAGGGATCTGTGTCTTTCCCTCGAGGCTTTCCCACAGGGCTGTCCCACAGTGTCCCACGTGCCACCGTGGTGTGAGTCGATCCTCGACTTGAAAGTCGAGGCAGTGCAGGGAAAACAGTTTTCCCTGGAATGGACTGAGACTTCTGAGGGACTCTGGAAATGGTAGAACGACCCTGGAGTTCCTCTCGCCTTTCCTGTGGAGGGCGCCTCCTCTTGAGATGCGACGGGAACACCGGGGAATTCTTTACCGACCACGTAGAGAAAGGATCCCTCCTCTCGAGCTAGGAGGCGGAAACGGGGCCGATCTGGATGTGGGCGGGACTCTCGTGCTTCTCTCGAGTGGATACGGCTATGTCGGGGAACTTCTTTGAGTTGCAGCAAGGGTGTGAAGGACCCTTTGGAAGTTCCAGAGGTTAGGTGTGATGAGCCTCGAGACGCCTCAGCGGAAATGGGCCTCATCTCACCTGGAGGGGAGACCCTCCTGGATTTTCTCGTTGCCGCAGGTGCTCTAGGCTTCCGACGGGGACCTCAGGGACCCGCTCTGGTATCCTCAGGAAAGGCCAGTCCCCATGCGAGTTGCTCTGGGACCTCTCGGATTCCTCTCCCCGTCGATGACGGGGCCTAAGACCTTGTGTGGAGTCAGTGCTGGAACCTGAGGATTCCTCTCCAGTGCTGACATGGATCTTGGGTACTTCTGGAGTCTCCCGGGGGTTTCATCCTCGTCTCAAGTGGGGCATGCACGTGCACTTTCCTCCCGAGCTGTAGCAGAAGTGTCACGCTTCCCTTCTCGTGAAACAAGGAATCTGTGGCTTTCCCTCGAGGCTTTCCCACGAGTCTTTCCACAGGCTGTTCCACGTGCCACCGTGGTGTGAGTCGATCCTCGGCTTGAAAGTCGAGGCAGTGCAGGGAAACAGGTTTCCCTGGAATGGACTGAGACATCTGGGTGACTCTGGTATGGTGGCTCGACCCTGGAGTTCCTCTCGCCTTTCCTGTGGAGAGCGACTCCTCTTGAGATGCGACAGGAACACCGGGACTTCTTTCCAGACCACGCACGCAGGGAAAGGATCCTCCTCTCGAGCTAGGAGGCAGAAACGGGTCTCCTCTGGATGTGGGCAGGACTCTCGTGCTTCCCCTCGAGTGGAGACGGGTAGGTCGGGGGAACTTTTTTAGTTGCAGCAAGGGTGTGAAGGACCTTTGTAAGTTCCAGAGGTTAGGTGTGATTGGCCTCGACACGCCTCAGTGGAAATGGGCCTCATCTCGCCTGGAGGGGAGAACCTCCAGGATTTTTCTCGAGTTGCGACAGGTGCTATCGACTTACGACGGGGACCTCAGGGACCTGCTCTGGTGGCCTCTGGAAATGCCAGTCCCTATGCGAGTTGCTCGGGCCTCTCGGGATTCCTCTCTCGTCGATGCCGGGCCTAGGTCTCGTGTGGAGTTGGTGCCGGAACCTGAGGATTCCTCTACAGTGCTGACATGGATCTTGGGGTACTTCTGGAGTCTCCCAGGGGAGTCAGTCCTCGTCTCGAGTGGGGGCATGCACGTGCGCTTTCTTCCCGATTTGTAGCAGCAGTGTTTCCACTTGCCTTCCGGTGGATCAAGGGATCTGTGGCTTTCCCTCGAGGTTTTCCCCTCGAGGCTTTCCCACAGGGCTGTCCCACGTGCCACCGAGGTTTGAGTCGATCCTCGCTTGAAAAGTCGAGGCAGTGCAGGGAAACAGGTTTCCCTGGAATGGACTGAGACATCTGGGGACTCTGGGAATGGTGCACGACCCTGGACTTCTCTCCCCTTTCCTGTGCAGAGCGCCTCCTCTTGAGATGCGACGGAACGCCGGGAA
>NW_017194935.1:0-30981 GCF_001704415.2 Capra hircus
TTTATCCCATTTTAAATTTGGCTCTGTTTCTTTATTTTCAGAGAACATATTTGGTTGATTGAAAATACCAAGACTTGAATTATATCGTCATGTAAAGACTCTTTTTTTGAGAATATTGCAGAGAAAGTTGAGATACTTATGGAAAATATATGCGTGTGTCTGTATATGAGTAGAGATAAATATTTACACAGCATGCATATATATGTCTATTTGAATATATCACTGTAGGCACATAATTTAAATTTACTTGTATAAATATATTTTACCCTTCCTTGATCCAAGTCTTTCTGGTCGTGTTCTTCAAATTTATGTTTTGCTTTCAGTTTCCTGTCTCGTTGGGATTTGCACTAAACCTGTATTAGGTATTTTCACAGCACTTTAGGTGTGGACTAAATTATAGTGGAAACAGTGTCAGACTTTATTTTTCTGGTCTCCAAAATCACTGAAGATGGTGATTGCAAGCCATGAAATTAAAAGACACTTCTCCTTGGAAGAAAAGTTGTGACCAACCGCAGGTAGTATATTCAAAACAGAGACATTACTTTGCCGACTAAGGCCCGCCTAGTCAAGGCTATGGTTTTTCCTGTGGTCATGTATGGATGTGAGAGTTGGACTGCAAGAAGGCTGAGTGCGAAGAACTGATGCTTTTGAACTGTGGTGTTGGAGAAGACTCTTGAGAGTCCCTTGGACTGCAAGGAGATCCAACCAGTCCATTCTGAAGGAGATCTGCTGGGATTTCTTTGGAAGGAATGATGCTAAAGCTGAAACTCCAGTACTTTGGCCATCTCATGCGAAGAGTTGACTCATTGGAAAAGACTCTGATGATGGGAGGGATTGGGGGCAGGAGGAGAAGGGGACGACAGAGGATGAGATGGCTCTATGGCATCACTGACTCGATGGACATGAGTCTGAGTGAACTCCGGGAGATGGTGATGGACAGGGAGGTCTGCCGTACTGTGATTCATGGGGCGCAAAGAGTCGGACACCACTGAGCAATGAACTGAACTGAACTTAAGTGATAGTCCATACTCTGTATGTCCTGTTGATATAGAAGCACATAGTCCACCTTCTGTGAGAGTATAAGAATCTTTGTAGAGATTGCAACTTTTTCTCAGGTTGTAGAGAATAGAGCACACTGTGAACCAATAAATTTACCAGCCATATCAGTAAACAAAGGATGCTGCAATCATCAAGTAATAAGCCATTGCAACCATCCATAAATGTGAAACCTGGGGCAACTCTTGATGAAATAGTTTCCCACTATCAAGTCCTTAGTTACTGCAGCTGCAGCAGCAGTGCAGCTGCCAGCAGTGTTGCCCAAGAACTGACTTGAGACAAAAACAACAGTTACTAGCCTAATTAAGGTGCTTATCAAAGGAATTATTTCAAGGAGCCCAGATTCTTGCATCTTCCCTTAGTAGAAAATATCTCAATCTCACTTTAGGTGTCCAGTTTTTCTTTTGTTAACCATAATATTCAGACACTCTCCTGCCAGGAGACAGCATGGGAGATCCCACCCATGACAGGTCATGCAGGAGAGGCCTGATGGGCAAGGCGGAATCAGGACTCGAGGGACTCCCTGGATCAATCCCACCCATGGCAAGGTCATGTGGAGAGACCTGACAGGCAAGGCAGATCAGGACACAAGGATCCCTGGACATGTGCTCAAGCATCTACCCCCAGAACAAGAAACTGTCTGTTTTATTATTTCATGTCTTTCACCAACACCTCTAACATTAACAGGGTGCTATCCCCAACCACCTTTATCTGAAGAAACAACTTAGAGCTTTAGTTAATAATTCTCCTGGGCATTATAAGAGTGTTCCAATCTAAACCCCTCTGATGATTTTCTAGCTAGCCTGACAGGTTTGTTCAGACTCCTGAAGCTATGCATGTGATTGTTTATGGCCTCCCAACCGTGAGAGGCACATGAAGCCTATATTTAAAAATATAGAGCCTTGTGGGGAGTTAAGAAGTATTAGAATAGTGCTGGTGGAGGGTTCATTGTTGAGCCAATACTTGCTGCTACGTTTCCATATCCCTTACCCATTATTTCTTTAAGAATATACATTAACTAGTATAATGGTATGTGGGAAAACAAGTTGTAGCCTTTGATTTAACCACATCAGAAATTATTTCCATGTTATAGCCCACTTCACCCTTAACCTATAGGAATGTAACCTTATCTAGTGCTTTCAGAGACTGTGCCTGTTTAGAAAAATCACCTTTGAGAAAATAAGTTTTCTGGTTGACTAATCATTATCAGAAAGGGTCATAAAAATGTTAGCAGGCCTTCTGGCCAGAAGATGATGTAAATCACCTGAGACCTTTGTATGTCGGAAGGAATGCAAAATGAAAGCCTGTCTTAATAAGGTCAGGACTGCTGACCCTGTATGACTCTGCATCTTCCATTATTCTCTAAGTACAGCTCAATGTATATAAGCTCCTCTGGAAAATAAAGTTTAGGCCTCACTCACTGAAGCTTGGTCTCCCCGTGTTGTTATTTCTTTCTCTTTGTTTTCAGGCTGACACCCTGGAGTGCAGGGGCCCTCTGAGTTCACTTCTCTGCCTGGGCTTCTAAGACCCACGCGAGAGGGTGCCCAAGGTGGGGCACCTTCCGCTACTCAAGGGTGCCTGTGGCTTACGTGAACAGTGCAAGTCCCTTGTCTGGGCTTTATGGCTTTCTGTGTAAACCAAGGAATATCAGCCTCTTTCACTCCTCTATTTTCTTACTGCAATCTTCCCTCTTCATCTCTTTCTGTATCTATAAATCTCTTTCCAGTCGCGATGTTGTCCCCCTGAGGATGACGTGGATCCAACAGGGGCTGGACCCTGGTACTCTCCATACCTGATCGTTGTACCAAAACTTCTGTAAAATCTGGGTCCTCCTATTCTTCTTCAAAGTAGTCTTTTCACAATCCATGAAAAGTTGCTCCTCATGATTAAACCCTTCTTATTGATGAAAGCCTGAGGAAGAAAACATAATTCACCACTTTGGGGCTATGCATTTTTCCCAGTCAGTAGCACACATTCTAGAAGTGCAATATAAGGATTCTTGTCCACCACCTCAGTTTCAACCTATGTTTGCTAATTCATACTTAGCATAGTTCTGTAGTGAAAGGTCTGCTATTACTTATTAAAACTTGAGGGATTCACGGTTTCATAAATTAGTGACATCAATCTATGAAAACATATAAGCATATATGTCTACTTTACTCTTAGAAACCCCCTTTACTTTTAGAAACTGACAAATTAGTGAAGCGAAAGGGCACAAGTGTAGAGTCTGAATTTATTCTGGCTAACTTAGCTCTGGGCTTGCATTTTTTTTTTTTTTGCCTTTGTCTATACATACTAAAGCAGTCTTGTGTACACATTTTACTTGACCGCACTGTGATGCTTAACCTGTCACTTGCACAACTTAGCCAAGGACTGGTTCTCTTTCTTCACATGAAGCAAAACAATTAAGATTGTGGAGTATAATTAACTCACAATGCTGTGCTTGTTTCTGCTGCCCAGCAAAGAAAAAAAGAAAATGCCAGTTGTTAGCAAACGTAGCTGAGCCTCCCTTTTGAGCAGTCCTCCCATCTCTCTCGGGCCTCCTCTCACACCACACAACCCACTCCACTGGAGCACTCCATAGCACTAGCTATCTACTGCATACTTGGTATGTTACATATGTCAGTGCAACTTGTTCAGTTCATTCTGTTCTCTCCTCCCCACACTGTGTCCACAAGTCGGTTTCTATGACTGCATCTCTTTCTCTCCCAATGTGTTCTTCAGCAATTGTTTTCTAGATTCCAGTTATATGCATTAATATGCAATATTGGTCTTTCTGTTTTCTAATTATTTCGCTGTGTAATAGGCTCTAGATTCATCTGCACCTCTACAAGTACTCCAACTTTGTTCCTTTTAATGAGTGAGTAATTTTCCATCCTTATATGTACCATAACTTCTTTATCCATTCTTTGTTCGATGGACACTGAAGTTGTTTCCCTTTACTGGCTACTCTAAAAGGTGTTGCAGTGTTTTACTGGCATACATATCTATTTTACATTAAGGTTTTTTTTTTTTTCTTTTTTTTAATATATCCCAAATAGTGGGATTGTTGGGTTAAATGGTAGTTTTATACCTGGTTATCTAAAGAACTTCCATACTGTTTGGCTTTGTGGCAGTATTCATTTATACTCCTAACAACAGTGCAAGAGGGCAGGAGGATTCTCTTTTCTCCACACCATTTCCTTCATATATATTATGCAATCATATATATATGTATATATGGTATGTATGTATGTATACACCCACAATATACACATACACATCACACACACACACATATATTTACTTCTTTATTTGGTTGTTACAAACCTCATTCACTGCATGTGGAATCTAATTCCTGACCAAGGATCAACCTTGCTTTGGGATCATGGTATCTTAGCCATTGGACCAGTTGAGCAGTCCCTTGTTTTAGGTTGTTTTTTTTTTTTTTTTTTTTAATGATGGAGGTTTTTAATGGTGTGAGGTAATACGTCATTGTAGTTTTGATTTGTGTGTCTTTCTTAAGTTGAGGTAATTTTTTGAATGTTCAGTTTTTGGAGAATTTTTTCACAAACACTTGTTGGATTATATCAAAGATTTTCAGCATCTATTGAGGTGATCATACTCTTTCATTCCTTCACTGTGCATTGATAGGCAGCTACTGAATAATGTTTCCATATATGGGATAACCCCCACAATTAATTATGGTGTTCAATCCTTTAAGTATTGGTAGATATTTTTGCTTGTATTTTGCTAAGGATATTTGCCTCTGTTCATCTATGTTGTACTGTCTCTAACTTTCTTTTTCTGTGTTTTTTCAGTGTTAGTATCAGGGTGATTGTGACCTTGTACAAAGTGTTTGTGGGTTTTCCTTCCAATCTAGAATTATGGAGGAGTTTTAGAAGTTCATGTGTTAGCAGTTCTTTGACTGGTTCACAAAATTTGCATTTAACCCCACCTGGCTTTAATTTTGTCCACTGTAAAATTTCAGCACATTTTCAATATTAGTGCTTGCAATTGCTCTATTATTATTTTGTGTTTCTTCTTAGTTGAATTCCTGAGCATTTGTCCATGGATTTCAGGTTCTCCATTTTATTGACTTATAATTGTTTGCTGTACTCTCTTATGCTTCTTTGTTATTTCTGTGGTGTCTGTTATAATGCCATCCATTGTCATGGTCAAATTGATTGATTTAAGTGTTTGTCTTTTTCTCTTTCTTGATAAGTCTGACCCATGATTCATCTATTTTGTTTATCCTGTCTAAGAGACTCCTTTCAGTGATACTGATATTGGCTAATTTTTCATCATTTATTTTCTCTAATTTATGCTCTGATTTTATCATTTTACCTTCTATTCACTTTGGGGAATTTTGTCTGCTTTTTTTTTTTTTTTTTTCCTTTCTCTAAATGCTTTCAATTTAAAGTTATGTTGATTACTTGTGATATTGTTCAATTCAGCTCAGTTTCAGTTCAGTCACTCAGTCGTGTCTGACTGTTTGAGACTCCATGAATCACAGCATGCCAGGCCTCCCCTGTCTGACACCAACTGCCAGAGTTCAATCAAACACATGTCCATCGAGTAGGTGATCCATCCGACCATCTCATCCTCTGTTGTCTCTTCCTCCTCCTGCCTTCAATCCCTGCCAGCATCAGGGTCTTTTCCCATGAGTCAACTCTTCGCCTGAGATGGCCAAAATATTGTAGTTTCAGCTTCAGCATCAGTCCTTGCCAATGAATATCCAGGACTGATCTCCTTTAAGATGGACTGGATGGATCTCAGTTACTTTCCAAAGGACTCTCAAGAGTCATCTCTAAAACCACAGTTCAAAAGCATCAATTCTTCAGAGCTCAGGCTTTCTTCCACAGCCCAACTATCACACCCATACATGACCACTGGCAAAATCATAGCCTAGACTGGACAGACCTTTGTTGGCAAAGTAATATTTCTGCTTTTGAATATACTATCTAGGTTGGTCCTAACTTTTCTTCCAAGGAGTAAGCATCTTTTTAATTTCATGGCTGCAATCACCATCTGCAGTGATTTTGGAGCCAACCAAAATACAGTCTAACATTGTTTTCCACTTTTTCCCCCATCTATTTGCCATTAAGTGGTGGGATCAGAAGCCATGATCTTTGTTTTCTGAATGTTGAGTTTTAAGCCAACTTTTTGACTTTCGCTTTCAACAAGAGGCTTTTTATTTCCTCTTCATTTTCTGCCATAAGGTGGTGTGCATATCTTAGATTATTAAATTTCACGCAGAAATCTTGATTCCTGCTTGGGGTTCTTCCAGCCCAGCATTTCTCATGATGTAGTCTGCATATTAAGTTCAATAAGCAGGGTGACAAAATGCAGCCTAGACATATCCATTTTCCTTTTTGAGATGTGTGCAGTTCAGTTCAGTTCAGTCGCTCAGTCGTGTCTGACTCTTTGCGACCCCATGTATCGCAGCACACCAGGCCTCCCTGTTCACCATCTCCCGGAGTTCACTCAGACTCACGTCCATCGAGTCCTTGATGCCATTCCCCATCTCATCCTCGGTCGTCCCCTTCTTCACCTGCCCCCAATCCCTCCCAGCATCAGAGTCTTTTCCGAAGAATCAACTCTTCTCATGAGGTGGCCAAAGTACTGGAGTTTCAGCTTCAGCATCATTCCTTCCAAAGAAATCCCAGGGTTTATCTCCTTCAGAATGAACTGGTTGGATCTCCTTGCAGTCCGAGGGACTCTCAAGAGTCTTCTAGTATTTATCGACTTCACTCATTTACTGCTTTAGCATGCTCTATAAATTTCAGATAATCATGTTTTTAATACTATTTGCCTCTAAAATTTTTCTTTCCTTTTTCACTCTGATTTTATCAGAGATCTCTTGACCATGTAGAGGAGTATTTGTTAGCCTAAATGGATTCATGTTTTCATAGCCCCTGCCCCCAAAAACTATGCTATGTAAATAATATCATTTTGTTAAAAAAAATAGATTGATACAATTACCATTATCTTAAATTTACCAAGGTTTGATTTGAAATTTATTTTGTGATTTATTCTGGTAATAATTCACTTTGACTTTAGAAAAATGTATATTCTGTGTTTAGGTGGAATGTCCTACAAGTATCAATTAACTTCGTCAGGTCTCTTGTGCCTTTGAATGCTTGTGTTTCTCTTCTTTTCTTTTTATTGATATATAATTTTTTTTTATTTTAACTGGAGGTTAATTTCTTTACAATTTGTATTAGTTTTTGTCATACATCAACATGAATTGGCCACAGGTATAGTCGTGTTTCTTTTTAAAACTTCATTTTTAAATTGGAGAATAAATTGTTTCCAAAATTATGTTGGCTTCAGCAGTATGAGTGTGTATTAGCCTATAGAGACCAATGCCCGTTTTTGTATTTGTAATTATTTGTTGTTACTTATTCATTTTTCTATGCCCTGCAGAAATATTTCTTGTCTATTCTCCATCCTATCTCTCTAATGTTTTATCACATTTACTACCATGACTTCCGAATCTTTCTCAGGGAGCCTACACACTTTTTCTTTCATTATGTTGTGAGTTTTTATCATGTTCCTTTTGCCCACAACATATTTCTCTGTCTTCACAATTCCCTACTTACTGTGTTAATGGTCATTTCTTCCCAGTCTGCTGTGTTATAGTTATGTCCAAGTCTCCACTCCAAGTCAATAAAGTTGATTGAGTGAACCAGTGTGGGCTTTGGAGTGGAAGAGACTGACAACTATGTTCTTAAGTATGCAGCTGAGTCTTCCCTTTCTAATGGTAGTACCATGGCCTGTTCATGTCATTTGTAGATATCTATGGGATTAGTCTGACACTGTTTCCACTGTGTCCCCAAATAAGAGCTTTTAGAACTAACACACAAAAAAAGATGTCCTTTTCATTATAGGGGACTGAAATGCAAAAGTAGGAAGTTAAGAAACACCTGGAGTAATAGGCAAATTTGGCCTTGAGATGCGGAATGAAGCAGGGCAAAGACTAATAGTTTTGCCAAGAAAATGCCACTGGTCATAGCAAACACCCTCTTCCAACAACACAAAAGATGACTCTACACATAGACATCACCAGATGGTCAACACTGAAATCAGATTGATTGTATTTTTTTGTAGCCGAAGATGGAGAAGCTCTATACAGTCAACAAAAACAAGACAGGGAGCTGACTACGGGCTCAGATCATGAATTCCTTATTACCAAATTCAGACTGAAATTGAAGAAAGTAGGGAAAACCACTAGACCATTCAGGTATGACCTAAATCAATTCCCTTATGATTATACAGTGGAAGTGAGAAGTAGAATTAAGGGCCTAGATTTGATAGATAGAGTTCCTGATGAACTATGGAATGATGTTTGTGACTTTGTACAGGAGACAGTGATCAGGACCATCCTTATGGAAAAGAAATGCAAAAAAAAAAAAAAAAAAGCAAAATGGCTGTCTGGTGAGGCCTTAAAAATAGCTGTGAAAAGAAGAGAGGCTAAAGCAAAGGAGAGAAGGAAAAATATAAGCATCTGAATGAAGAGTCCAGAGAATAGCAAAAAAGAGATAAGAAAGCATTCTTCAGCGAACAATGCAAAGAAATAGAGGAAAACAACACAATGGGAAAGACTAGAGATCTCTTCAAGAAAATTAGAGATACCAAGGGAACATTTCATGTAAAGATGGGCTCAATAAAGGAGAGAAATTTTATGGACCTAACAGAAGCAAAAGATATTTTAAAGAGTTTGCAAGAATACACAGAAGAACTGTACAAAAAAGATCTTCTTGATCCAGATAATCATGATGGCATGATCACTCATCTAGAGCCAGACATCCTGGAAAAGTTACCTAGATAGTATATTAAAAAGCACAGACATTATTTTGCAGACTAAGGTCTGTCTAGTCAAGGCTATGGTTTTTCCTGTGGTCATGTATGGATGTGAGAATTGGACTGTGAAGAAGGCTGAGTGCTGAAGAATTGATGTTTTTGAACTGTGATGTTGGAGAAGATTCTTGAGAGTCCCCTGGACTGCAAGGAGATACAACCAGTCCATTCTGAAGGAGATCAACCCTGGGATTTCTTTGGAAGGAATGATGCTAAAGCTGAAACTCCAGTACTTTGGCCACCTCATGAGAAGAGTTGGATCATTGGAAAAGACTCTGATGCTGGGATGTATAGGGGGCAGGAGGAGAAGGGGACGACAGAGGATGAGATGGCAGAATGGCATCACTGACTCGATGGATGTGAATCTGAGTGAACTCCGGCAGTCAGTAAAGGACAGAGAGGCCTGGTGTGCTGCGATTCATGGGGTCGCAAAGAGTCAGACATGACTGAGCGACTGAACTGAACTGAATGATGAGATTAGTCAGACATTAGGCAGTCTATCTGCTGATGACTGGTTTGTGTTTCTGTCTTACTTGTTGTGTGGTGTGAGGCATCAGCCCTGGGTTGTGCAGGCAGTTGGGTGTAGTGCATCACAGATAAAGTTGGAGGGCTTCATGGAGAATGTCACCCGTTAATATGCACTGTAGACCAGAGCTCTCTGATGTCCCATGACTCTTGTCTCAGTGCTGACACCTGAAAAGATCAGGCCCAACTTATGCTCAGACAGCCGCAGTAAGAGACGATATAGTAAGAGATTGAGATTAAAAGAGTAGCAAGATAAATGGCAAAATATAATCAAAAGTACCACAAACAATGAACATTACACAGAGGACAACAGTTTAATAAAGGAAATCAATGAAGTAAATCTCAAGGTAAAAACCAACATCATAGCAGCGGGTCCACTGAAGAATAAAGAATACAATTCTGAAAAGAAGATCAGATGCAGCTCCCACAGAATAACAGAAAATCCCAGTTAATATTGAAATGCATACTTATTTAAAAAAAAAAATGAAGCCACGCAACAGCAACAAAAGGCACAGAAAATAGGAAACCAAAAAAAAAAAAAAAGTAGAAATAGTTATACAAAAAATAAAAATATGGTTGAAATAATCTTAAAAGGCCTAATCAATATGCAGTAACAAAGAACAGAGAAAAATAGTGCACCAACAACAAAATAACTCAAAGCAACAGAATAAAACATATTTCCTAGTGTCTCATCTGTCAGTGTTTTAGTCCCTAGTAGGAGCCACAGGACAACTACACCTCTTTGAGAAACTTTCCAAAATGGAGATAACTGGACTCTGGATCTAAGGACAGCTTGGACTCCAAAGTCCTGTAATTCCTGTGGTTTCTAACAGCTGCCTGAGCCTGGGCATTTTCTTTCATTTGGCCTCTTCTCATCTTTTGATGTATTCTATAGATATAGAGTCTTGTCAGTAATCATGTATATTTACTCTACAGCACGGTTAGAAGATTTCCAGTCCTCTTCCATAATGACTCGTCCCTAGGTCTCAGGTGTAATTTTTATCCTTCCTCACATGTAGTCACCAAAGAAGTCTGCACTGAGAAACTTCTGGAGCACTGGGGTCTGCCTTGGTGAGCACAGGATGCAGTAGAGCTGTTTGGAGTGCTGGAACCCTGGTGGTGCCAATTATGAATAGGAGCCATCAGCCATGGGCAGAAGAGATTTGGCCTTAATGGGACCCTTGTCTAGCCTGTGTTTGCAGGAGCATAAATGGTACTTCTGCTGGTCTTTCTCTATTGCCTTGCAGTAGGTGTTAACAGACAGGAACAGGAGTGGCTACAGAGATATCTGTACCTCCTGAGTGACACACCAGTAAGGTCCTGCCTCTTTCATAGTTTGGGAATGCTCAAAAGGCATTTTCTGCTACACAACTACTCATACGTGACTCACCAGGCCATCTCCACATAATCAACAACATTCCTGTCCCAAGATGGCTCTCTAGACCCGTGTCCATCTTCCAGACCCCATGCACACTGGTTAAGCTGCATTGCAGTTTGGGCCATATAGGCTCATGACACACGTTGTCTGCGTGACTCTTGCTCTATCCAAATTATATTTCATCTGCTGTTTAACTTCTTTCCTTTCAGTCCAAAATAATTCACCCTTTAGTGATGGGGCTTGCCTAATTCTGGAAATCTCTTCCCTGCTTCTCCATTTCCCATCTGAGGCAAAGGTTTTTGTCTCGCTGCCTCTTATTCTCCTTCTCCCTTCTTAATTCATTTCTACCCAGGTATGTCTGGAACCCACATGGGACATTCTGGTGACCAGGTCTTCTGCTGGTATGTATCTGATGCTGTGGGAGAACTATTGTCCATGTAGAGGTATTATTTGTGATCCATTCGTTGAGAGAGTTGCATTTCACATCTGCCTAAAATTCTGCCTTCTTGGAACTTCTCAGTTTTGCATGTTAAGCTCTATGATCTTTTTTTCCTTAACAGTAAAACAGGAAACATTAGTTGCCATGAATTAATCTGTTTGATGGGACGTTGCTTACGTACTCACATAACTGGCACTACTTTGACTTCCAACATGCAATCAAGCATAATGTGTTGTTGTTTTTCTTTCCCCCTTGGAAATTTCTGTTAATGAGGAATTGTCATCAGCATGAAGAAATGCAGAACTTTCCACATAACATATAATAGCATAATTGGGCTCAAAAAGTCAGCACTTGAATATATCTAGCTTGTTTTTGAACGTTCCTGACATTTTCCCAGAGTACTGATGCCTGATTTCAGATCTCGAAGTGTAACGCCATTCAGTGGCTATCAAAGATCAGAGACTGCCATGGGCATAGTTTGATTCATGTAGAATAAGTGGCAAGATCATATGAAATTACCAGTTAGTACTTTACTACCTGTAAAAGAGTGAAAACAGAAACAGCAACAATGACCAAAAAATAAAATAAGAAACAAACACAGGACTGTGCAGTTATTTAATCATAAGAGGTATGCATGAGTTGATGTTTGTATCATAGAATAAGCAAGGAGATAGCATACAATCATCTATATCTGCTTACCTGTCTCTGCTAATGACTTGGACACTGCAAACACAGAAACCACCCCCCCTATTAAAAAAAAAAAAAAAGGAAAATAAAAATAATTTTGTAAAATTCTTAGAGACAAGAATACGAGAATACCGTATATGTCTCCTGAGAAACGTGTGCACTAGTAAAGGTGCAGCAGTTAGAATTGGACACAGGGAAATGAACTGGTTCAAAATCAGGAAAGGAACAAGTCAAAGCTATATATTGTTGTCCTGATTATTAAACTTCTGTGCAAAGAACACTATGAAAAAATAGAAAACCTCGATGAAGCTCGTTAGAAACAAAATTTATGTGGAAGATATGATTAACCTTATTTATCCCAATGACGACACTGAAATGACAAAAGAGAAATTGCAAGTAAGGTGCCCCTTGATCAAAGCATTATCTGTTTCAAGTGTAGATATCTGAAATGAGAGTGTCCTGTGTAAAAAATGAAATTCTCAGCTTCACATATGAAACTCTAGATGCATATTTCAGGATGTGAAACATAAAATTGTATATTATTCACATATGCAAATCTGAAGAAACTTTTTCCAATTTAAAATATAGAATTCTGTCTACATCATACATTAATTTATGGACACAAAATAATCTGCAGAGAATGTGAAATTTTTTACGTTAGAGTTATGAAAATCTGGATGCAGATTTTTTGACAGGAAATATAAAATTTTCCATGTCACATATCCAAACACGGTTATATGAAACATGGGATTTTTTCACATTTGTAATTTGAAAATATTTGTGGTCTTTCCTTCATGAAATACTCAATACTATTTAACATTTGAAAAACCTGTGTTAATTTTCCTACAAGAAATATAGAATTTTCCCACAGATTTCATGCATGAGCTCTGATATTCTCTATATTTCCATTAAGAAAGTTTGAATTAAAGTCTTCATATGTGAGATTTGAAATCCTGACTCCTTCACATTTGACAATCTGGGGAGAAATATTCTCATATGGAATATGAATTCATATGAAATATGAATTCTCAATATGTGAAATAGTTTGCAGATTCATACACATGAAAGAGAATTTCCCATGATTCAGAAATTATGATCTTGGCTAAATGGCAAACATCAAACAGCTATATTTCATGTATTTCCCAAATAACATATAGAATTGTCTGTATTTCTTTCATGAATATCTGGGTGAAGATTTCCTTACATGAAATAGGGAATTAATATATTTTACACATGTAAAATCAAAACCCTTATTATTATACAGTAAAAGTGATAAATAGATTCAGGGGATTCTATCTGATAGATGAGTGTCTGAAGACCTATGGATGGAGGTTTGTGATGTACAGGAAGCAGTGATCAAGACCATCTGCATGAAAAGAAGTGCAAAATGATAAAGTTACCAGGGCTCACAGAGAGCTAAGAACAGGAGTGAACCTAAACGAAAGGGGAAGGGGAAAACTACACATCTGGAGGCAGAGGCCCCAAGAATAGCAAGGTGAGATAAAATCTGCCTCAGGTATCAATGCCAATAAATAAAGGAAATAAATAGAATTGGAAAGTCTACTGATCTCTTCAAGAAAGTCAGAGATACCAAGGGAAAATTTCATGCAAAATGGGCACAATAAAGTACAGAAATGGTACGGATATAACAGAAGCAGAAGCTATTAAGAAGAGGTGGCAAGAATACACAGATGAACTATGCAAAAAAGATCTTCAAGACCCAGTTAAGCACAATGATGTATCATTCACCTAGGGCAGGACGTCCTGGAATGTGAAGTCTAGTGGGACTTAGGAAGCTTACCTACAAACTAAGCTTGTGGAGGTGATGGGATTCAGTTGAGCTCTTTCAAATTCTAAAAGATGATGCTATGAATGTGCTGCCCTCCTTATGTCAGCAAATTTGAGAGACTCAGCTGTGGCCAGAGGACTGGAAGTGGTCAGTTTTCATTCCAACCACAAAGAAAGTCAATCCAAAGAATATGAAAACTCTTGCTTAATTGCACACATCTCACACAATTACAAAGAACTGCTCAAAATTCCCGAAGCCAGGCTTCAACAGAACATGGACCATGAGATTCCAGGTGTTCAAGCTGGATTTATAAAGGGCAGAGGAATCCGAGATTAATTTGTTAACACCCATTGGGTCCTCCAAAAAGCAAGAGAACTCCAAGAAGGCCTCTACTCCTATTTGACTATGCCAAAGACTTTGATTGGCACAACAAAATGACACAAGAGAACAATAACATCAAAACATGAAATATTCTTCAAAACACGGAAATACATGCCTCCCGAGAAATCTTACATCCATGTAAATATAATACATATTTATCAACTTGGAAAAATTTTAACTAAAGAGGAAAGATGAATTATGATAGTAGTGCAGGTTATAGAATGTTGATGAGTAATGTGTAGAGCATTTGATTGGTTATTACATTTCTTTATTGATAATTCAGTAAGCACTCTAAGTGTGTCATTGGCAGGCTCTATGTTTCAGCTGATGTGAAAGAAACATAAAGAGAGTAGTCTGAAAACACGTTGAAGAGCTGATATCTCTGCTGTCCTTCGTAGGAGGGTAAACAGGATTTCCTTCCAATCCCAAGAAAGAGCTGAGGCAAAGTTGTGAGAAGGGCTTAGCAAGACTGAAAATATTTGCGTGATTGTAGCTTCAGAAGCACGGTATAAGAGAAAGATATTTAAATTATTGAGGAAAACAGATATCATGTCTTCCAAGAACTTTTAACCATTCTGACGTGCTGCAGTCATCACCAAGAATTTATTCTGTCTCCGTGGCAACAGATAAGCACAATATCAACATGCATTTGTAATTAATAGGTGGAATCTTGGTGTTAGGAAATAAAGACATGCTTTAAGGACAGCAGAGCAAAAATGACTCTATAGAATACCACTTGTAAAGTACATATCTTGTGCTGACCATGGGCCGGCCACTGATTATGTCATGTTATCTTTGGTATCACGCTGATGGTATAATTGTGATCACGATTTTGGACGTGCTAAAATATCTATATTCTCAAGCATGAAATGGATTTATATAATGAAAACAATCAGCTGTCTACCCTTTTAAGACTCTACCAGTAGCTAATAGAATATAATATGTGAATGCACTGAAGTTCATACTCTGCATTTTCGTTTTTCTAATTTTATTTGCATCTCTTCCTTCACTCATACCATCCTAATTTAGACACCACTTCATTTCAGCAGGGGTGATTTCAGAAATCACTTTACGTCCATTACACCTTTTCCCTTTGTTCTCATATTCTTGCTTACAAATATATTAGGTGTAATTTACCTAGGATGCATGACAAATGTTTTCTTGAACTACAAAGTTTATAAACCCGTGCAGTAAAATAGCCAATCATTGAACTAAAGCTTCATTTTACTCTTCTTTGTTTGAAAATAGCAAATGAAACTATGAAGATGAACATGTAAATTTATTGTTCACATAAAAGAATTGTAGGTATTTGGTGACATCTCCGAATGTAAATTTCAGTCTTATTTAGGCTCCATAATCTGACACTTATTTGATTGGTCAGATTTAATTAGCATGGTTTTCATATAATGATGATTGTTGATGGGTTTATTTGAAAAAGAAGAGGCAGATGTATAAGTGATTTTTGACACTGAGAACCATAAATTGCCTCTCTCTTGCAAGTCAGGAAAAGAATTGTCATGGGGTGAAATATCGCTATGCCTGACTAAAAATTTAGTTTCCACCATTCAATATCACAGTTATCCAAGTCTATGCTCTAACCAGTAACACTGAAGACTGAAGTTAAATGGTTTTATGAAAACCTACAGAACCTTTTAGAACTAATACCCCCAAAAGATGTCCTTTCCATTATAGGCGACTGGAATGCAAAAGTAGGAAGTTGAGAAACACCTGGAGTAACAGGCAAATTTGGCCTTGGAATGTGGAATGAAGCAGTAATAGAGTTTTGCCAAGAAAATGCACTGGTCCTAGCAAACACTCTCTTCCAAAAACACAAGAGAAGGCTCTACACATGGACATTACCAGATGGTCAACACACAAATCAATCTGATAATAATATAAATAATAGAAATAATTTATTATTATTATATATAATTATCATATATTATTATATAATTTTATATATTATATTATATTTTATTATTATTAATATATAATAATATAAATAATATAATCAATTATTTGCAGCGAAAGATGGAGAAGCTCTATACAGTCAACAAAAACAAGACAAGGAGCTGACTGTGGCTCAGATCATGAACTCCATATTACCAACTTCAGATTCAAATTGAAGAATGTAGGGAAAACTGCTAGACCATTCAGGTATGACCTCAGTCAAATTCCTTATGATTATACAGTGTAAATGAGAAATAGAATTAAGGCCTAGATCTGATAGACAGAGTGCCTGACAAACTATGGAATGATGTTTGTGACATTGTACAGGAGAGAGGGATCAAGACCATCCTCATGTAAAAGAAATGCAAAAAAGCAAAAAGGCTGCCTGGGGAGGCTTTACAAATAGCTGTGAAAAGAAAAGAAGTGAAAAGCAAAGGGAAAAGGAAAGATATAAGCATCTGAATGCAGAGTTACAGAGAATAGCAAGAAGAGATAAGAAAGCCTTCCTCAGCGATCAATGCAAAGAAATAGAGGAAAACAATAGAATGGGAAAGACTAGAGTTCTCTGTAAGAATATTAGAGATACGAAGGGAACATTTCATGCAAAGATGGGCTCGATAAAGGACAGAGATAATGTGGACATAACAGAAGCAGAAGATATTAAGAAGAGGTGGCAAGATTACACAGAAGAACTGTACAGAAAAGATCTTGATGACACAAATATCATGATGGTGTGGTCACCAATCAAGGGCCAGACATCCTGGAATGTGAAGTCAAGTGGGCCTTGGAAAACATCGCTATGAACAAAGCTAGTGGAGATGAAGGCATTCCAGTTGAGCTATTTCAACTCCTGGAAGATGATGCTGTGAAAGTGCTGCACTCGTTATGACAGCAAATTTGGAAAACTCAGCAGTGGCCACAGGACTGGAAAAGTTCCATTTTCATTCCAATCCCAAAGAAAGGCAATGCCAAAGAATGGTCAAACTACCGCACAATTTCACTCATCTCATACACTAGTAAAGTAATGCTCAAAATTCTTCAAGCCGGGCTTCAGCAATATGTGAACCATGAATGTCCTGATGTACAAACTGGTTTTAGAAAAGGCAGAGGAACCAGAGATCAATATGCCAACATCCTCTGGATCATGGAAAAATCAAGAGAGTTCCAGAAAAACATGTATTTCTCCTTTATTGACTATGCCAAAGCCTTTCACTGTGTGGATCACAATAAACTGTGGAAAATTCTTCAAGAGATGGGAATACCAGACCACCTGACCTGACTCTTGAGAAATCTGTGTGCAGGTCAGGAAGAAATAGTTAGAACTGGACATGAAACAACAGACTGGTTCCAAATAGGAAAAGGAGTACGTCAAGGCAGGGTATTGTCACCCTGCTTATTTAACTTATATGCAGAGTACATCATGAGAAACACTGGATTGGAAGAAACACAAGCCAGAATCAAGATTTCCGGGAGGAATATCAAGAACCTCAGATATGCAGATGACACCACCCTTATGGCAGATAGAGATGGGGAACTCAAAAGTCTCTTGATGAAACTGAAAGTGGAGAGTGAACAATTTGGCCTAAACCTCAACATTCAGAAAACGAAGATCATGGCATCCAGTCTCATTACTTCATGGGAAATAGATAGGGAAACAGTGGAAACAGTGTCAGACTTTATTTTTGGGGCTCCAAAATCACTGCAGATGGTGATCACAGCCATGAAATTGAAAGACACTTACTCCTTGGAAGAAAAGTTATGAAAGTTATATACTAGAAAAGTTATATACTATCCAAACTAGATAGTATATTCAAGAGCAGAGACATTACTTTGCCAAGTAAGGTCCATCTAGTCAAGGCTATGGTTTTAGTCATGTATGGATGTGAGAATTGAACTATGAAGAATGCTGAGTGCCGAAGAATTGATGCTTTTGAACTGTGGTGTTGGAGAAGACTCCTTAGAGCCCCTTGGACTGCAAGGAGATCCAACCAGTCCATTCTGAAGGAGATCAGCCCTGGGATTTCTTTGGAAGGAATGACACTAAGGCTGAAACTCTAGTACTTTGGCCATCTTCTGCGAATAATTGACTCATTGGAAAAGACTCTAATTCTGGGAGGGATTAAGGGGAAGAGGAGAAGGGGACGACAGAGGATGAGATAACTCGATGACGTCACTGACTCAACGGATGTGAGTCTGAGTGAACTCCGGGAGTTGGTGATGGACAGGGGAGCCTGGCATGCTGCGATTCATGGGGTCCTAAAGAGGCGGACACGAGTGAGCGTTGAACTGAACCATCAGTCCAGAATAACTGCTTTTTAATGGGGATAAATTGCTAGAGAAGTAACTGTAGTTGTAGTAGCAAAGTCCTCAAGTAGCCATGTACTTGAGTGTACCTGCTATGTGAGTGCCAATTACAAATGCTCAACTTTTGTAAAACATTGGGTTGATCTACCACAATCTGGTCTGTTTGTCTAACTGATATTGCTGATGGGGTAGGTAAGTCACATGGAGATACAGCGCTTATATTAGTGACTATCTGGCTGGTATGAGGCTTTTGCATGAAAGGCACGCTTAAACTTGTGGAGGCTGAAAATGTGCTCTTCCCACTCGTTTCTGGAAGAAATTCAGAATTATGGTCATATTTTTTGACATTTGCTTTAACATGCTCCTTTTTTATCTTGAACTAATGAAGATATTGGAGACACATTGTAAATCCTAACTCTTCTTTGCATTCTTATTAAAAGTTGGAGATGGCCTCTTTTAAAAGTTGGATTATAGTAGGTATGTAACTAAAATCAAAGTATTAAATTATTTAGTTTCTTTATAAACCAAGGTAAAACTGACAAAGCTAAGTTATATAAAAAAAAATATATTCCTTTAAGGAAACCAACTAAATAACATCAAATAAAATACCTCCATTAGTAATTTTAATGGGTAATAACATGTTAGAAAGGACATGTTCCTCAACTAAAAATATATTGTATATATACTGTACATACCACTTTACATAGCTTTGGGATTTTTATCTTGTTTCAAGTTGCTAGGAAAGTTTGTTAAACATCTAGTATCTAACCTCCAGCTATTCTCAATTTCAAAAAATAAAACTTTTTAAGCAATTTGTTATTTCAAGTTTAAATTCCATTTTAGCTACATATGTGAACATTCTTCTATGTCACATTATTTGATCTTACATATTTTCAATAACTGAAAGTGTTTTAATACCTTACTCAAAAGAGATGATTTTTTTCTTCTTCCAGAAAGGCAGGTAGTGAAGCAGATCTTTGAAAAGTTTGTCACTTTTTACTAAATCTATAAAGGTTAAGCTGTCAAATTGAACTTTTCATACTCTTGGTTTCAAATATTCTAAAATTTCCCATTCTTTCCAAGACTTCTTTCTTAAAGAGTTCTTCATTGATCACTATACATGTGCCATTCTCAACCCACAAAATAGATTAAGACTGATCACTATCAAATATATTCCAAAGTTTTCGTGGGAATGTGAGTGAAAGAAAATTATTCGCCTCATCATTTCAGAGACAGACTATGTGTAGCATGGCCTTTTGATCACAAGATCCTCGGATAAAGCATGAAAAACATATTATTGAATCATAGATCTCAAAACTGATTCCCCAGTAAGTGTATAATCATATAAAGAAGATCTAATGGAGGTTTCTGAACCAGTGAACTCATCTTTAGGAGACCCATCTTGAATTTCTGAAGAAATATGTACCATCTCAGAGAAATCTTTCTATGCCAAAGCCATTGACTGTGTGGATCACAATAAACTGTGGAAAATTATTCAAGAGATGGGAATACCAGACCACCTGACCTGCCTTTTGAGAAATCTGTATGCAGGTCAGGAAACAACAGTTAAAACTGGACATGGAACAACAGACTGGTTCCAAATAGGAAAAGGAGTACGTCAAGGCTGTGTATTGTCACCCTGCTTATTTAACTTATATGCAGAGTATATCATGAGAAATGCTGGACTGGAAGAAAGACAAGCTGTAATCAAGATTGCCGGGAGAAATATCAAGAACCTCAGATATGAAGATGACACCACCCTTATGGCAGAAAGTGAAGAGGAACTAAAAAGCCTCTTCATGAAACTGAAAGTGGAGAGTGAAAAAGTTGGCTTAAAGCTCAACATTCAGAAAATGAAGATCATGGCATCTGGTCCCATTGCTTCATGGGAAATAGATGGGGAAACAGTGGAAACAGTGTCAGATTTTATTTTGGGGGACTCCAAAATCACTGCAGATGGTGATTTCAGCCATGAAATTAAAAGACGCTTACTCCTTGGAAGGAAAGTTATGACCAACATAGATAGCATATTCAAAACTGAGACATTGCTTTGCCGACTAAGGTCCATCTAGTCAAGGCTCTGGTTTTTCCTGTGGTCATGTATGAATGTGAGAGTTAAATTGTGAAGAAGGCTGAGCACAGAAGAATAGATGATTTTGAGTTGTGGTGTTGGAGAAGTCTCTTGAGAGTCCCTTGGACTGCAAGGAGATCCAACCAATCCATTCTGAAGGAGATCAGCTCTGGGATTCCTTTGGAAGGAATTATGCTAAAACTGAAACTCCAGTACCATGGCCACCCCATGTGAAGAGTTGACTCACAGGAAAAGACTCTGATTCTTGGAGGGATTGGGGGCAGGAGGAGCAGGGGATGACAGTGGATGAGATGGTTGGATGCCATCACTGACTGGATGGACGCGATTCTGAGAGAAATCCGGGAGTTGGTGATGGACAGGGAAGCCTGGCGTGCTGTGATTCATGGGGTTGAAAAGAGTCGGACATAACTAAGTGACTGAACTGAATTGAACTGAGAGAAATGTTTTTTCATAAGCTTTTCTCATTTGCTTGATTTTACACACTACAACTTGAAATGTTGCTTGGCTGGCCTACAGAGAGAAACTCTCTAGACCATCACAGAGGTCTTCCAAGTCAGAAAGCTGCGACATCACAAAATCACTGGTCTCCTAGCAATCGAAGGTTAGCTGTGACATCACAAATTTTCTGGTCTAGCAATTGAAGAGTAATATTCAACCAGTGTCTACTTCAGCATCAAGTTAAAATACAGACTGCTTATAGAAATAGTAACCAAAACCATGAAGCATGCAAAATTTCATTCCTAAAGAATTTTTACACTAAAAAATCACATCAATAAATCTACTTTGTTTCTGAAATAAAAGTGATTTATCACCCTTCTGCACACACATTCTTGCTATTCAGTATTGTTACCCAAGCAGATTTGGTCTACTGGCTTCTGTGCAGTAAAATCTATGAACTGACTTTGGGTTTCAGGGAAATCAATGTTTATTGTAGTACTGAGCAAGGTGTCTTAGCAGCTGGTGTTTCAAAGACGCAAATCCCCAAATACTTTCAAGGGAAGGATTTTAATGACAGAGTGTGGGACTTTGGGTCTGTAACCAATATTGGGACATTCTACTAATGGCCTATTACTGCCGATATTGGGAGTCCACATCATCGACCGTCCAGCTCCAACTATGTACTTAAATTTCAGTCTGGTTGGTGTTTTAGCATCTCTAAAATTGTTCACAGGTTATTGCTCAGAATGTTATCGATGACCCTTGAGGAGGAACTAAAGACCCTTGAGTTTGCTTCATGGTTAAATCATTATTATGCTCTATCACTTGATTATTTTCCTTAGTTTCTGTCTTTTCTAGCTTCTCTGATTAAAATTACTTTTGCACACGAGGAGGTATGCAGTCTCCTACCTCTCTCTCTCGGATTTCACACTATTCAATCTAAGGGACTGCTTAATACAAGAAAGGAAATAAAGTGTTGGACTTAGAGCTCAATCATAAGTGTGACAGAAAATCTCAGTTGCAGGTTCAATTTATTTTTCAATTTTCCCAGCTTTGGAGTGTTTGAGTCAGCAATAACTTTGGCTCTTCAATGTTGAAATGGAGCGTGGAGTTGGAAATAATTCTGAAATCTAAGCTTGGTATCAATATTTTCTTTTTATGAAAACATATCTCTCTATTTTATGTGATATTTGTATATATATATATTTGTCATAAAGCTGGATGAACATTTGAAAATTGGTAGATATTTATTAAAAGGAGAGAGGTGAGTGATATAAAAGAGTCCTCATATATTACATGCAGCCAAGAGAACATATTTTGAAGTATTTCCACTTATATATATTCAACAACCGAGTAGACTATTGAGTCATTCTACATATGATTTTTTTTTCATTTTTAATATATCTAACAGGAAATAAAAGCCATTGCACATTTTTATACACACATTCATGCATAGACAGGTGTATATATGTTTATATGTCAAATATATAATTTTAGGCAACTTTATTTAGGTGACCAAACTATTTGCTAGCTCCCAAGATCTTAAATGAACTGTTTTAGAAGCCCTGCATTACTTAATAACTTTCTGGCTGAATCATGCAGATCTTGTTGATGAAAAGCTCTCCTTTAATTGAGTTCATCTTCCACTATTCTTTCTGTAATAAGAGGTAGGGCTCATACTGATGAGGACACTGTGAACCCATAAAATTGTAACTCCCATTTACTTAGAGATATTGTTTAAAGAACGCTGTTGCTCTCCTCACATTGGATACAATTTTATTTTATTTATTTTAATATAAATTTATTTGTTTTAATAGGATCTAATCACTTTACAATATTGTATTGGTTTTGCTGTACGTTAACATGGATCTGCCATGGGTGTACATGTGTTTCCCATCTTGAATCCCCTATCACCTCCCTCCTCATACCATCCCTCCTGTTTATCCCAGTGCACTAGCCCAGAGCATCCGGTATCATGCATTGAAACTGTACTGGTGATTTGTTTGACAAATGATATTATACAGGTTTCAATGCCATTATCCCAAATCATCCCACCCTTTCCCTCTCTCACAGAGTCCAAAAGACTGTTCTATATATCTGTGTCTCTTTTGCTGTCTTGCATACAGGGTTATCATTATCGTCTTTCTAAAGTCCACATATATGCATTAGTTTCTCTATTGGTGCATTTCTTTCTGGCTTACTCCACTCTGTATAATAAGCTTCAGCTTCATCCACCTCATTGGAATTTATTGAAATGCATTAATTTTAATGACTGAGTAATACTCCATTGTGTATATGAACCACAGCTTTCTTATCCATTCATCTGCTGATGGACAACTAGGTTGCTTCCTTGTTCTGCCTATAGGAAACAGTGCAGTGATGAATATTGGGGTACACATGTCTCTTTCAATTCTGGTTCCTTCGGTCTCTATGATCAGCAGTGGGATTGTTGGGTCGTATTGCAGTTCCATTTACAGTTTTGTTTGTTTGTTTGTTTTTAAGGAATCTCCACAGTGTTCTCCATAGGATCTGTACTAATTTTCATTCCCACCAACAGTGTAAGATGGTTCCCTTTTCTCTACACTCTCTCCAGCATTTATTGTTTGTACACTTTCAGATAGCACCCATTTTGACTGGGATGAAATGATACCTCACTGTGGCTTTGAATTTCTCTGATCATGAGTGATGTAAAGCATCTTTTCATGTGTTTGTTAGCCATCTCTATGTCTTCTTTGTAGAAATGTCTGTTTAGTCCTTTGGCCCATTTTATCATTGGGTTGTTTATATAACTGGAATAGAGCTTCAGGTGTTGCTTGTATATTTTTGAGATTAATTCTTTGTCCGTTGCTTAAGTTCAGTTCATTTCAGTCGTTCAGTCATGTGCGACTCTTTGCAACCCCATAAATTACAGCACGCCAGGACTCCCTGTCCATCACCGACTGCCGAAGTACATTCAAACTCACGTCATTGAGTCGGTGATGCCATCCAGGCATCTTGTCCTCAGTCGTTCCCTTCTCCTCCTGCCCCCAATCCCTCCCAGCATCAGAGTCTTTTCCAATGAGTCAGCTCTTCGCATGAAGTGGCCAAAGTACTGGAGTTTCAGCTTTAGCATCATTCCTTCCAAAGAACTTCCAGGACTGATCTTTTTTAGAATGGACTGTTTGGATCTCCTTGTAGTCCAATGGACTCTAAAGAGTTTTTTTTTCCAGCACTACAGTTCAAAAGCATCAATTCTTTGGTACTCAGTTTTCTGCACAGTCCAACTCTCATATCCATACATGAATACTGGAAAAACCAAAACCTTGACTAGATGGACCTTAGTTGGAAAAGTTATGTCTCTGCTTTTGAAAATGCTATCTAGGAGGGTCATAATTTTCTCTAAAAGGAGTAAGCGTCTTTTAATTTCCTAGCTCCAATCACAATCTGCAGTGATTTTGGAGCCCAGAAAACAAAAAGTCTGACACTGTTTCCACTGTTTCCCTATCTATTTCCCATGAAGTGATGGGACCAGATGCCATAATCTTTGTTTTCTGTATGTTAAGCTTTAAGCCAACATTTTCACTCTCCTCTTTCACTTTCATCAAGAGGCTTTTTAGTTCCTCTTCACTTTCTGCCATAAGGGTGGCATCATCTGCATATCTATGGTTAATGATATTTCTCCCAGCAATCTTGATTCTGACTTGCGTTTCTTCCAGTCCAGTGTTTGTCATGATGTATTCCGCATATCAGTTAAACAACTAGCATGACAATATACAGCCTTGATGTACTCCTTTTCCTATTTGGAACCAGTCTGTTGTTCCATGTCCAGTTCTAACTGTTGCTTCTTAACCTGCATATGTGTTTCTTAAGAGGTAGGCCAGGTGGTCTGGTATTCCCATCTCTTTCAGAATTTTCCACAGTTTATTGTGATCCACACACTCAAAGGCTTTGACATAGTCAATAAAGAAGAAATAGACATATTTTCTGGAACTCATTTGCTTTGTCAATGATCCAGCAGATGTTGGCAGTTTGATCTCTGGTTCTTCTGCCTTTTCTAAAGCCAGCTTGAACATCTAGAATTTCCCGGTTCATGTATTACTGAAGCCTCCCTTAGAGAATTTTGAGCATTGGTTTACTAGCGTGTGAGTTGAGTGCAATTGTGTGGTGATTTGAGCATTATTTGGCACTGCCTTTCTTTGGGATTGGAATGAAAACTAAGCTTTTCTGGTCCTTTGGCCACTGCTGAGTTTTCCAAATTTGCTGACATATTGAGTGCAGCAATTTCACAGCATCATTAAAAGGGGGCAAAAGCCATAAACAGTCTTTTCTTTAAACAAGACATACAGATGGATAACAAACACATGAAATATGCTTAACATCATTCATTATTAGAGAAATTAAAATTAAAATTGTAATGTGTAGTCATATCACACTGTTCAGGGCGGCCATCATAAGAAATTCCACAAGCACGATATCCTGGAGAGGGTGTGGAGAAAAGTTAACCCTAATTCACTGTTGGTGGTAATACAAACTGATACAACCTATATGCAGAACAGTTTGGAGATTCTTTGGGAAACTTGGACTAGAACTGTCATATGACATAGCATATGACCAGAGGGAATTAGAATTGAAAGGAACACATTTACCCCAATGTTTATTGCAATTCTCTTTACAAAAGCTATGACATGGAAGTAATCTAGATGCACATCAGCAGATGAATATATAAGGAAATTGTGGTATATATCCAAATGGAACATTACTTTACAGAAAAACATATATTTGTGTCACTTTTAATGAGGCAGTTCAACCCACAGCATATTATTCACAGTGAAAAAAAGTTAGAAAGAGACAGGCAAATATTGTTTATTAATGCATATAAATGGAATTTAGGAAGACAGTAGCAATGATCCTACATGGAGGCTAGCAAAGAAGATCCACATATAGAGAACATACTCTTAGACTCAATGGGAGATTTCAAGGATGGGATGATTTGAGAAAATAGCATTGAAACAGGTACATTGCCATACATAAAAGAGATGACCAGTGCAAATTCAATGCATGAAAGATGCACCTAACTCTTGTGCTGCAGAAGAACCCAGAAGTGTTGGGTAACAAAGGAGGTTTGAGCTGTGTTCAGGATAGGGGGGCACAGGTATCCATCTGGCTGATTCATGATGATGTATATGTCAAAAACCATCATAGTAATACACAGTAATTCTATTGCAATTTAAAAAAAATAATTTTTAAAAGAAATATGAAGAAATAAAATAATGCATTCAGAAATAGCAGAGACATGCTCCAGAATACAGTCTCAATAGTTGTGTCATATCTACTCAAGAAAGTGGGCTTAGGAGGAGCAGAACATGTGTGCTGGTATAGCAGCTGAAAGTCAAAGAAGATAAGCTTGAGATAGCAACTATGTAGTTGAAGCTTTACCTCAGTACCATAGTCTAAGTAGTGGAAGATGCGTGTGGCAGAATGCAAGCTTAGTAGTCTGGCATGCCTACTCTGGAGCATAGGCTCAGTATGAGTTAAATGCATGCACTTGAGCATCCTTTCAGGAGCAATGGTACATGTGTTTCAGGGAGAAGATAAATAGTTGCAGCGAAAGTGCTCTAAAATGCTGGACAAATACTTGTAAGAAAGAAGGTTCAGAGTGGAAGCTCAGTATTTGTGGGACTAATGCTATAGACTTAGAGTTAAATTGAAGAAAGTAGGGAAGACCAATAGATGATTCAGATATGACCTAAATCAGATCCCTTATGATTATTCAGTGGGTGTGACAAAAGATTTAAGGGATTTGATATGAGAGAGTGCCTGAAGAACAATATGAAGGTTCATGAAATTGTACAGGAGGCAGTGACCAAGACCATCCCCAAGAAAATGAATGCAAAAGGCAAAATGGTTGTCTGAGGAAGCCTTACAAGTGGTTAGGAAAAGAAAAGGAGCAAAAGGCAAAGGAGAAAAGCGAATATCCATATGAATGCAGTGTACTAAAGAATAGCAAAGCGAGATAAGAAAGCCTTCCTTGGTGATGGCCTTTCTTGGAATGCAAAGAAATAGAGGAAAACAATAGAATGGTAAAGACTAGAGATCTCTTCAAGAAAATTAGAGATACCAAGGGAAAATCTTATGCAAAATGGGCAAAATAAAGGACAGAAGTTGTATGAACCTAACAGTAGCAGAAGATATTAAGAAAAGGCAGCAAAAGTCTATACAGAAAAGATTGAAGAACTATACAGAAATATCTTCATGATCCAGATAATCATGATAATGTGATCACTCACCTAGAGCCAGACATCCTGGAATATGAAATCAAGTCAGTCTGTGTCCCTGCATGCTGCATGCTTGACACCATCAGGGTCCCTGGAAGCCAAGCAGCTACTCCACCATCACAGTTAACTCTCATTGGAGAAAACCTGCCACAGGTTAAAAAAAAAAAAAAAAAAAAAACAACAAACTTGACTTTTGATGTCAAGTTTGTAGTGATGCTTCCAATACACTCAAAGCTAGTGGAGATATGGAACTCCAGTTGAGCAATTTCAAATCCTAAAAGATAGTGCTGTGAAAGTGCTGAACTCGATATGCCAGCAAATTTGGGAAAACTCAGCAGTGGAAACAAGACTGGAAAAGATCAGCTGTTCCAGTATATGTATTTTAGAGCTTGTTCTCTGTAGCCGTGAAATGTGTCCCACAAAATGTTAGACAGGACTGAAGCAATCCTGTGCAAATAGTTGCAAGATTATTATTATTATTTTTTCCTAACTGTGGAAGCTTTTCTGCAATGAAATTTAACTATGAAGGTGGAGCAGCTGCTTGGCTTTCAGGGACCCTGGTGGTGTCAAGTGTTCAGGGTGCAGGGACACAGACTGACTACACCACAGGAGTTATGGCCCTATCAGAGTTTTTGTTGTGGTGGTGGTGTTTGTTTTTTTTGCTGTTGTTGTTTTTTTTTTTTTTTTTTTTTGAACTCCTAGTAGCTGGCGATCAGAAGGCCTCTTTGGCTAGTCTTCTTCTTATCTCAACCTATTCAGCCATTTAGAAGGCTTCCTTGCCTGGGATCCTTCTCTGTTGTTCAATGTGTCAGCACATAGACAGACCTCCCTGGCTGGGGTCCTACTCTGTAGACCAGTGCATCTGACACTGAAAGGAGCATCCTGAGTGGGATTCTACTCTAGTATGGTGCATCAGGCACTTAAAGGAGGACCCTGGGTGGTGTCCTGCTCTGCATTTCAGTGTGTTCAGCATTTGATGGGTCAGCCTCAATATTGTAGTAACTGTTAATGCTAGCATGTGGGGAGACAGAGGCTATGGTGATTGCTCCACCCCCTACATGTGACTCAGTGATATTGCCTTGCTTTCATGGCTACCTGGCTTTCCTCCGCAGGCATACCCTACCATAGTCTCCTCCCTTACATCCCCCCTCTCTCCATCTCTCCCCAGTAAACAGCAGCCTTCAGCCAGGAATTACCCCAGAATCCATAAACTTCAGCTCCCAGCCACTGCATCTTTCAGGGGACACATGTCCTTGTCTGGGGTATGTACGACTGCAGCAAGGAATCTCTGATTATCCTTGCATCTAGGTTTCCACAGGTCAGCTGTTTCACTGTCCACTTTAAATTTTTATTCTATGATTAAGACAATTGCCCCAGTGTGGGTTGGAACGTGCTTCATTTCCTTCACACACTCAGATCCAATTCTACAAACACTCCTGTTTTTTTCCCCCAGTTCTTTCATCCTACTGAGTTGTACATGGTTCTATATATTCTTTTCCACTTTTCAGGTACTCCTGTTTGCTTTCATCTGATGTTCTGATTACTTTCTGTGCCTGAAGGTGTATGCCTGATGTATCCATGGAGAGAAGTACTCCACATCCACCTACAGCTCCACCATCTTGTTCTCTTTTCTCACAATAGTTTTAGAGCACAGAATCCACAGTGATAGTAGATGTGCTATAAAATGTGAGTTCAGACATACTCTTGAGGGCAAGCTCAGTGATTTTAGCACAGCTGATTTAAGCATGGATTTAGTGTTGGCCAGACACATGCTTCAAATGTTAAGAAAATTATTTACGGTGTTCCAATTCTAGAGCACAAGATCAGTGGTTGTGTAACATTTCCTGTAGAATGCAAGTTCAGTTGTGGAAAGAGGTATGCTCTGCAATGCAGCCTGAACAGTTTTAGACATCTTGTGGTAAAGCACATGCTCAATCGTGGCAGGGAACTGTGCTCTAGTGTGCATTCAGCACTGGCTGGATGCATGCTGCCAGTGCCAATGGGATGGCTTCAGACAGCCTGCTCCAAAGTGCAAGCACACTAGTGGCAGAACGTGGGCTCCAGATTGCAAGATAAGTGGTCTCGGTACTTCCAGGCTAGAGCTGAGACGCAGTAGTGATGCATGCAGGCTCCAAAGTGCCATCCTACTATTTGTGCCACACCCGCTCTAGAGCACAGTCTAAGTAGTGGTGGGGAGAATCCTCAAAAGCACAGTCTCAGGAGATGAGCACGTGTTCTCTAAAGCAAAGGTTCAGTATTTGAAGCATGCCTGCTCTAGATCATGGGTCTGTATTAGCAGGGGCATGTCTAAAGGTGTGTTTCACTGTTGAGAGGCATGCTGAAGAGCTAAGTTCAGCAGATGCAGGCATGCCTGCTCTACATGTGCTTTGGAGTGTTGTCTCAGGAGTTACCGTGCCCTTGCTCAAGAGTGCAGACTGCAGAGGGACATGTTCTCTTGAACTCTGGGTTTTTTTTTTGGTTGCATATCCAGAATCAAATTCAGAAAATGTGATATACCTGCTCTGCCACACAAGCTCAGTAGTGGGAAGACAAGCCCTCAAAAGTGCAAGCGCAAGGGTTGTGGCATATGTGTATTGTGACGCATAATCAATTGAGGCAGGACATATAAGTATACACCAGGTCTGTAGTGGTGGCACATCTTCAATAGAATGCAGGTACACTACTCACAGCTTGCACAGTCTAGAGTGCTGGGTGACTAGCAGAAATGGCTGGTATAAAATGTCACTGGGGTAATTGTTGCACACATCTTCTTGAGCAATACCTCAAGGAAGTGACTTTATTCTTCAGAATTCAAGGTCACTAGTGTCACACAGTTTTGATCTAGGTTGACGCTTCTCTCATGGCTAGGATATGTGTTTTACAAAGCACCCTCCATTTTCCTGGAGTAGGTCCTCCAGAGTGAAACCTCAGTCTTTGGGACACCTGCTCTAGAGTGCAGGAAGAAGAGTGGGGAAAATATGCAACAGAGGGCAAGGGCAATTTTCAGCGGCAGAGTGTAGGCTCACAGGTTTTAAGGTACACAGGCCATGGATCAAGATTAAGTAGTGGGAACTCATGCTCTATAAGGCAGGCTCAGCAGTGAATAAAACAGTAACAAGGGTGCAAAATCAGTAGCCTGAAATATGAAATATTTGGGGGTCTGGGCTTACAAGTGGCAAGACACATGCTTCTGAGTGCAAATTAATTATGGCCACACACATGGTCTACACCACATGCTCACTAGCTGTGCCATGCCTGCTTAGTGTAAGGACTCAGAAGTGACAAGTGTGCTGTGGTGCTAGGATTTATACTGCTGGGATGCATGATTCAGTGTGCAGTTGTGTAGCTCAGAATTCTTACTCTACAGCAGTCTCAGTAGTGTCAGAACATTGGCTCTTGAAGGCACACACAGTCATGATGGGGGACAGGCTTCTGAGTAAACCTCAGTAGTGCAAAACCCATGATAAAAATGTGTCACTCTGTAGTCATGAGATCTGTACTCCAGCTGCACGTTCAGTTACTATGGCATGTGTGCAACTAGAGCATGTTCTCAGCAGAGCCCGGATGGGTGCACTTGAGCTCATGCTCAGTAGAGGTGTACCATGTCCTCCAGTGTTTAAACTCACTCTGTCTACAGGAGTGCTGGCCTCAGTTGTGTCCAGAGGTAAACTCTTCAGACAAAGTTCATAGGATAACTGGTTTTGGCGGCAACCTGACTACAGCTTAGCATTATTCTACCTTTACATAAAGCCAACAAGCCTTATTTTGATTTTGATATTTTTATTGCTTTTAAGTAAATCCAGCCTATAACTTCTTATATACAAGTAAGCATCGTTAACAAAGATT